>NW_013675830.1:5840-11763 GCF_000517525.1 Limulus polyphemus
GTTTTTAATTGTGTACCAATTTAACGTTGAATATTATTTATGATTTCAACTAACACCTTCTTTGGCTTTTCTTTACGTGAAATCGTGACCGAGAACAAGAAAAGTAGAAGCTCTCCCAATCCTATCTTGTGATGTCAAATTTAATTTTAGTGTTAAATTCAGAAATCTGATGAAACTGTGAAATCATTAGGTTTAACAGTTATGATAAAAATTGTACTAGACTGCATTTTTTAATTTTTTACATCTTGTAATAAGTTCTTTATGGATTTCAAATCATCATGTTTAAAAATAACATTTTGGATATGATTGTTTACCATAATGCTTAGCCAAACTTTCCAGTTATGGGATTGAATTACTGTGACTTTTGGTTGATAAGAAGTTGATCTGAAATTCTGTTTTTATGTAATTGGATGTTTGTAACAGACTAATGGGAATGGAAGTCTGAAATATATATACAAGTTTGGCTGACGGCTAGCTAACCCACTAATTGCCCAACCACAATATAGTATGGTTATCATACTTATGTTAAAAACAATTTTTTTTAACTGGAATGGCTTGTACTGTTCAATATATCAGAGACCCCAGGATTCAACACTCAGTCCCAGAGACTCTTTTTCACTTACTAGCTTTTTCACATAAAAGTGTATATCCTAAAGATTTGCTACAAGCATTAATGTGACTTCTGGTTCCTGACAACATCCTTGTGATAAACATTAGTCCTAACTGCTTTCATTCTTAGTTCTTTTTTGTTACTGCCACTAATTTTACTTCTGAATCCTGAGGACATCCTAGTGACAAACACCAGTTCTGACTTCTTTGGATCTCAGATTTTGTTACTGCCACTAATTTTACTTCTGAATCCTGAGGACATCCTAGCGACAAACACCAGTTCTGACTTCTTTGGATCTCAGATTTTGTTACTGCCACTAATTTTACTTCTGAATCCTGAGGACATCCTAGTGACAAACACCAGTTCTGACTTCTTTGGATCCTAGACTTTTGTTACTAATACTAATTCTGACCTTTATGAAATACATTTTTTTTTTATATTCTCACATTATTTTGGACTTACTTTCTTACGAGTTTATTGTATGTGGAGGAGTACTTGCCAATAAAAGTCTGAATCCAGGAGTACTTGCCGATAAAAGTCTGGATGCAGAAGTAGTTGCCAATAAAAGTCTGAATCCAGGAGTACTTGCCGATAAAAGTCTGGATGCAGAAGTAGTTGCCAATAAAAGTCTGAATCCAGGGGTACTTGCCGATAAAAGTCTGGATGCAGAAGTAGTTGCCAATAAAAGTCTGAATTCAGGAGTACTTGCCAATAAAAGTCTGGATGCAGGAGTAGTTGCCGATAAAAGTCTGGATCCACTGAAACTCATTTCATAATTGTGTCATAAAATGAGTTTGTTTTTTTAACAAGTTCCTTAGGTAGTACTGTTATAAAATCTACGTAATAAACTGTATTGATTATTTACCACACTAACGAGGTTTTGATTCATAAAGATGTACAGCTAAGTCTTTCATAGGCAACTATAGAGAAATTAATAATGGATGATATAGCCATCTCAGAACCATTTCAGGCATTATCCTCAGTTTTGGTAACTTTCTTACAGACCTGCATGACAAGCTTTATTTTACTTGTATCTGAAAGAGAAATGTGTGTTGTTATTTTTTTCATTGTAACAATTATTTTCCTGGTATGTTGTTCCGGACAGCTACTTCGGGAAGGAAAATGTCTTATTTCCTGCTGAACCGTTTTACATTAAGAACAGAAAGCTGTTTGTCGGATTTAAAAGATAGGATCAGTTTATTATATGGAAAATGGACTAATTTTTGTACTAGTGTTTGATTTAAAGTTAGTATTTTATTCAAGTACGGATGAGACTGTTTATATTTATTGTAGAAAAAAACGACCTGTATGTTTTGCTGGATATTTTCAATATCTTGTTAGCATCTTTTATTAACTCTCTCTTTAAAATATCATACATGTTTCTCTACATGTATTGATAGTGCTGATTTATTGATTTCTTCAAAAGTTAATTACAGTGTTATGTCATATATATATATATTGTCCTCTGATGAACTTGTTTGTACAGTTATTTGGTTATACATCCTAAGTGTTTTAATTGATTGACATATTTCAATAAGATACGAGTAAATTGAAGCCAACCAAAGATTTTTATCTGATATCCTAGGTATATGCTGTAACTAGTCAGAATGTAATAATGTTTAAAGATTACATTATGAAAGAATGGTTTTCTTGTAACTTGATATAATGTTTTCAAAAAGAAAAATCTTACTGTCAAAACTTTACATTTGGGAAATGTGAATTTACTTGTATATATAAAACCTAAAGACTTCAGGGCTCTGAAAATTATAATTATTTTATTCTAGTAATATATATATAAATATATAAATTAATATTCAGTTACTAGATACATTTTGCAAATGTGACTTCAAATGCTCAAAAATTGTTGAAACATAGAACATATGTATGTATATTTGTTTTTTATTTATGTGTTCTTCTGAGTTTACTGTTGCCCTTCTGGTAAGCCGTTGGTACTTAATAGGAAAGTAACTTTTGAGAAATTATTACATAAGATCTCAAATGCTGTGAAATTCTCATCTGAAGTAATGTGTTTCCTTTAACCATGTTCACTCATTTCTGATATAATTAGCTTTGTAGTAATGGAAATATTCTCTAATTATTCACTAAGCTTTTGAGTATTATGGTTTTTTGTATTGATGAAAAGTATTGTATTTGCCAAATATTTCTCTTGACAGCTTAGCTTCTTCCACAAATGTGAGAAAAAATTAAAAAAAAACTGTTACTTCACTTTGTTTTGGTGTTTAGGGTGCTTGATTCACACACTGTAGATTGTAGGTTTCAATCACATCACCGAACATGCTTAACCCTATCGATCCCACTAATCCTTGGTAAATAATTGGTGGTGGTTGTTGATGACTAGCTGTCTTCTCTTCTTGTCTATCACTTCAAAATAAGTGATGACTAGTGTGGACAGTCCTTGAGTAGTTTTACCCGAAATTCAACAAATCTTTTTGTGGAGATGCATGTTTAGGTAACCCTAAAAATGTGTTTGTGTAAATATATACATACATATAGTGTTTGTCGTTTTAATAGATAAATGACATATGTAAATAGTAAATTTTTGTACTTTTCTTTATAAAGTTAGTTTTACTAGGAATTCACCCATTCTCTTCTACACCCCACCCCCTTTTTAAGATAATGTTACTTGTGGTTTATTTCTTATGGTCGACACATCTAGTTTAGACCTGTTTTAAAAATTCACTAAAAATTAATGAAATTCAAACGTTTTTTTATTTTAAGTTCTTAAGATGAACATAAAAATTATGACTGGTGTTTTAAATATCAGTGCTAGACTGTTATACATGATACTGAATAAACTACTTTCAAGCCATCCCATTCATTGTGCTATAACTTTTATGGTGTACTTTTGGATAAACACACGTCAATTTCATGACTATCGATTGGCTTGGCATAGCTTAGTAGTTTTAGTGTCCAACTGTGAATCTGAGGGTTCGTGGTTTGTGCCCTGCTGCTGCAAAAGGAAAATCGCATTCTGAACTTTGGGGTTTAGGGTGTATTATAAGAGTAATTGGGATACTGAACCATTTAATTAGAGCACTTTACTAACTGGAAATGATGTCTGTACTATTCCAGTTAATCCACTGGTATTAGTTAATTCTTGTTTTAATCTACTTATCAGTAAAATATATTTAAATATGAAATTGTTTCTTATCATTAGCTTTACCAATAATCTTAGATTGGACATGTTCTGGCAGGAAATCACAGTTATGCTCTACCAATAATCTTAGATTGGACATGTTCCGGCTGGAAATCACAGTTATGCTCTACCAATAATCTTAGATTGGACATGTTCCGGCAGGAAATCACAGTTATGTTCTACCAATAATCTTAGATTGGACATGTTCTGGCAGTTAATTAGAGTTAATTAAAATTTTTCTATCTCAAGTTAGAACTTTCATATCGTGGTTTCAAGTTTCCATTGTAGATTCAACATATTTATCTAACATACAATATCTCGGAAATTCATACAAGTATATAACTTTAATGTAAAAGAAATCTTTGATCACACAGACTGGTATAAAAATACATTGTAACTTGTGCATAAATCCTATGATGGAGTCCTTTTAATTGTTTTTGAACTGTGAGTAATTGTATTTCTGTATTTGGTTGGTAATCTCTACTCCTTGTTTTTTTTGTTTCAATCATTATCTTCACGTGTGAAGAAGCTTATTCTTGATTTTCACCCAAGTATTCCCTAACAACTTTATCAATAACTTTGAGTTGTAAATCATTTTTGTGTAATTTATTGTAATATTCTTAAATTTGTTTAATATAATTGAAATATTCAATGTCATGCGACGTATTTTTTTTTCAGTTAAGTTCTCTCTTTATATAAAACTGGATTGAAATTATTGTAACAGAACTTATATAGAACTTATGATTTATGATTAAAACACCTAACAACTATGAAGTTGTAATTCTCCTTGTATTCTTCTGTAAACCGAGTGGAGGGTATAACTGACAGAGCAGGAGATGTAATAAAGGGGCTAACATAGATGTAATTTTTGTTGTGCAAGTAGGACTAATGATGTAGTAAAAATTAGGTCAGAGGAGCTAATAAAATCATAACTACATTTTGTCAGGAATACTGCCTAGAATTAATTTTGGGGATGAATTTGTTACAGACCACCAGATGGTGCTGGTGAAATTAATGAGAAACTTTACAGTGAGATTAGGATTTCAGCCGTTAATGAGGTCATAATTATTAGTGATTTTTAATTTCAGACATATAGATTGGGAAATGCTAGAGTCAAACCATGAAGGAAAAAGGGTTTTGGAAACTGTTCAAGATGGTTTTCTTCTCCAATTAGCCAAGGAACCTACTGGAAACAATGCTATTTTAGATTTATTGTTAACTTCTAATATAGAAATTGTTGAGAGGGTAGAAATTGGGGAACATCTGTGTGCAAGTGATCATTGCTCTATTAGGTTCGATGTTTTGTCGTATATGGAGATAAGGAATGATGATATTTTGGTTACAGATTTCAAAACAAAATTTGAAGGGATGTGTTAAGATTTATCTATTATGAATTGGGCATCTGAGTTATTTGGAGACACTGATCAAATGTTTAAGGATAAATTTTTTAAATAACCAAGGTAAACATATTCCTTATAGAAAGAAAAAAGTAGCTGCAAGTAAAAATCCAGGTTGGCTCATAAATAGTTTAATAGTTAAAATTAAAGAAACATATCACAAGTTTAAGAAATTTAAATTGATTGGTTTGATGGGAGATTTAGAAGATCAAGAAAGTTGATCAAACAGGAAATCAATAAAGACGTATGAAGAAATGTGGAAATTAACAGTAAGGATTACTTTAAATACGGTAAGGGTAAACAAAATGTTAGTATTGGGGTAGGACCTTTGAGAGATAGTAAAGGAAGGCTCGTATCTGATGATTATCAGTTGTTACTGATGAAGATTTAAGCAGTATTCTATATCTTGAACAGTTGATAGATGGAAACAAAATGATCCCGTCAATTCTGAGATTGTTAAGAAAAAATTTGAAAGTTTAAAAAATGATAAGGCTCTTGGGCCATATAATATTTCCCCAAGGGGGTTTGAAGTAGGTTAAGGATTGGATATGTGAGCCACTTACTACTACGTTTTGTAAGTCATTAAATAGTGGGCAGGTACCAGAGGATTGGAAGTTAGCTGATGTCACTCCTCTTTTAAAGGGAGGTAATAAAAACTGTCCCATTAATTATAGGCCCATTAGTCTTTTATCAGTTGTGGGAAAAGTTTGGAAAGTCTGCTGAAAGATGCTTTGCAAAGTCATTTAACAAAATTTTGAA
>NW_013675830.1:12531-19725 GCF_000517525.1 Limulus polyphemus
ACCAATATATCCCATGTTGTATCAAAAAATGATGTTATGTTATTGCATAACATTGAAGGCAGGCCCATCCTCCCTTGATTTTGATCCCCCCTCCTCTTGGACGCCGCAAGGTATTTTTTTGCGGGAGGGTCGCAAAGCTACTAAACACATCACTGCTTCCAACCATTGTTTTTCAGAATGAGACACACACACAAACCTACAACTGGAACTAGCCTGGAACCCAGAGCTACTCAATTTCAATCTAAAGGTAGGTTGGTAGAGATCCTGATGAATAATACAATCGAATCGGGTATAAGCGCAACCCACGCTTGGTATTTCTGGCGCACAAAAATATAGCTAATAAAAAGGAATAAAGGGTCTTATAGATCAATTTACTTTAATCCTGTCTAAAAGAATTTCAAGTGCTGCGGCTATTGACGATTCCCTCTTGTTTCAAAGAAGACGTTCACAGGTTAAAACTTTCTTCTAGGTGTATATTAGTAAATAAAGATCATATATCAAACAAACATAATTTACATTAGCCCCAATATTTAATGTTTGTAATCTATCTATATACTACTAAAACTCTGAGATTGTTTGTTTGTTTGGCTGTAATTAAATACAGCAAAAATGGCGTACAATAGCGCCATATTTGTAATGAAGTGAGAATAGAGACAGAATAAAATAAGTTTCGTTAAAATCGGGCCACGGGTTACCAAGTTAGCGCCGTTTTTCGGGTCAAGTTTAAAATTCAACTACATGCAGAACACTCGCAAGAAATTTTACCTAAATGTATCTCATTAAAAATATTTTAAACAAATTACGGAAGGGTGAAATTATCAGGTATGTCACCTACCACAAGATCTCGAGTTATGAAAATACATCCCGCTCATTCTCGACTGCTCGTACATAGAATTGCAGTCGACTATTTTCGCACAGTAAGCCATCATGTTTCCTGGCTTCAGAAGAATATATATATATATATATATATATACACTTGCAAAAACAATAACCACTTCAATTATATAGAAATAAAGTATTTTTCAGAAGGCCTTAATTTTGAGTCTGAAATCTGTTAAACCTCAGTCCAACGCACTAACAAGTAATTTATGGTAGGTTAATAAATTGTATTTAAAGATAAGCTACGTTTTAGCCTATACTAGATAATTTCATTGCGCAGTTCATCACAATTATAGCTGCATAAATTGTCAATTATTTTTATTCATTTAGTTGGAGATGTCATTTGTCAAAGGAAGGTTTAGCTTAAAATCCAAAATTTTGTGTTAGAACTTTGAAAATATAAATACTTGGAAGTTCTTGTAAACATGACAGTTTTGTTATTTACAAAATGAAATATATTGTTACGACAACGGAAGTCAAGTGACGCTGTTAACACGTGAGGAGTTTCTAGAAGGATCATGGAGGCTCAGTGTTTGCCAGACGCCCTCTATTTTTAATATATAAGCCAGGCAAATAAAGTGAAGATAATG
This sequence comes from Limulus polyphemus, assembly GCF_000517525.1. Classification (NCBI taxonomy): domain Eukaryota; kingdom Metazoa; phylum Arthropoda; class Merostomata; order Xiphosura; family Limulidae; genus Limulus; species Limulus polyphemus. The sequence continues at coordinate 14,001 of NW_013675830.1, forward strand.
ATAGCAGACAGGAAGATACAGAGACAGATAATCGAATCAAGTCGTAAGTAAAGTCGTGAATCGTTGTGAATTATAGCGTGTGTTTAAGTTAAAGTGACTGTAGAAATTAAGTGTATTGCAAGTTGTATTAAGAAAGAATAAACTTGTTTTATTTAAGAAAGAACTTGTATTTCTGAACTTCTTCGGAAAGAATTTTTACGGGAATTAACAAACGACCAGAGACGTAACAATATATATATAAACAACCGAGTAGTCAGAGAAATGCGAAAGCACCCCCCAAATCGCAGTATTCTATGCATAAAACATATTTCAAGGATGTATCATAGAAATAATTTCAGATACCATCAAAATGCACCACTTTCACTGAAAATTACGAACTGTCCCAAAGGGGCATGCTTCCGAACCCCCTATTAATTTTCTTTGTACTTCAAAAGGAACTCATCTAGTCAACAGCGGCCACGTGAACTTTTGGGTTATTCTTGTTTAACCGAATAATACAGCACACCTACAACACCAAAGTGCGAATGCTTTTTAGCGGCAATGGGCTGCAAACCATGAATCCTCTGATTCACAGCCAGAGCACATTAACCAATGTACTACAAAGGATAATTTATTCTTGTTTGTTTGTTTTGTTTTTGAAGCTATATTACGGATGGCTAGCGCAGATAGCCCTCGGGTAGCTTTGCGCGAAAAGTGTAAGACTAGAGGGAAGGCAGCTAGCCATTACCACCCACTGCCAACTCTTGGGCTATTCTTTTTTACTAATGAATAGTGGGATTGACCAACATTATAACGCCCCCACGGCTGAAAGGGCGAACATGTTTGATGGGATGGGGATTCAAACCTGCGCTCCTCAGATTGCGAGTCAAGCATCCCCTAACCACCTGGCCATGCCGGGCCCGATTTATTCTTATACACCAAGCCCCCCCCCCCCCCCACGTGACACAGCGGTATATCTGCGGATTTACAACGCTAGAAACCGTGTTTCGATACCCGTGGTGGGCAGAGCACTGATAGCCCATTGTGTAGCTTTGTGCTTAACTACAAACAAACAAATATTTCGTCTATCTCCGATCGCCATATTAAATCTATTATAGGGAGATAGGTGGCGCTAAGTTATTTTACCGAGTTTTGTTTAATCCATATGAGGCCTAACGCAAGACCTTACATAGGGTAGATTGTGTCCATACATTGTTATAGTATAAGGTTCAAGCTATGGAACAACGGTAAGTGTCAGGTTGTAAATATGAAAAGGATATCTAACCCGTTATTTGAACTAATATTTGATGTGTAATTATAGTTTATTGTTGTAAAGAGTATTATGTGTTTAAACTGGTGTAACTTATTAGATTATTACAAGCACAGTTAATGTTAAACTTAAACTGCTTTTTTTTAAAGATTCATAACGTAGGTAAATTAATATGTAGAATTATACATGGACTTTTCTCTACGTTAAAAGTCTTTTATTTAAGAGCTTTCGGCTCTCTTACCAGAGCCTTCACCGTTACTCGATGAATGCTCTGGTAAGTGAGCCGAAAGTTCGTAAATAAATGGATTTTAACGTAGAGGAAAGTCCGTGTATAATTCTACATATTGAACGTATGCTGTAGTATATTATGTATCACTTATGTTTACATTTTTGTTTTTCATTTTACACAGCTTACCTCTTCAGGCATAGTTTCACCAGCTATTTTACATAAACTTAAGCATTATAGAAATGGCTACCCAGTGTACACAAATTCCTTCGAATGATTCTTTGTCAGAAGCTTTCTCCAACTTGGTAAGTGTTGTTCTCACTCTCAGTATATCCTGCTTATAAAATGTGTTACTAAGAAAAACAGATGTTGAATATATGCATGGATGTCCACAGAGGGATGGGTGGGTAAATAAATAAATACTTTTAAATAACAACTCTAATATTGCAAAATCAACAGACATTAAATCATATCCATGAGCTTCCATAGAAGTTTCTCTAGGGGGACAGGAGGGTCAAAATATAAATCAAGGGTATATGTGTGTATATATATTACTGAATGAATAATGAGAGAAATGTTCCTCATTTTCCAGGGTGAAAGTGCCCGTCTTGTTGAAATATATCTTGTGAGTTGGAACTTGGACTGTTGAACTTGAGCTTGGATATAGATGTGGCCAAGATCCTATCATGTTGAGCTTTCACCATTTCAACTTTCAGTTAACAACTGCTGTGAATTGGATCTATTATCGTACACACAAATTTCAATCTTGTTGTTTGTAGTAAGTGGAAAATGTACGTATGTATTTAATTTTTTGTTTTGTGCTGTTGGCTGAAAGTAACAAGATGATATATATGCATTCAGTTCGAGGCATTTCGACAGATACATCCTTACAGTTTAATGTGGCCTTTTGGGGTCACTGAAGAAACCAGAAGGTTTCAGAGAATGATATAAATTGGAAAAGCTCTCAAACATTTAATTATTTTAGCATAACCTTACATATTTTTAAAAGTTTAAGGAATCAAACAACTGGATAACGTTGGAAGTGATGAGAGAGTAAAATATTTATGAAATTAAACGGGGATACTAGTTTATATATTTTGTTTAAGAATATTTTTTCACTTACCAAATATCCAAGGGAAAAAAACAAAACACAATATCAAACAGTTGTAATTTGTAAATGAAATTTTTTGCAAGCCATCTGAAAAAGAGTTTATTTTCAAATTTGTATAATTTCATTGCAATCTAGTTTTAAAGTAATTACAGCATAATTTATTTCTTTAACATTGAATTTTCAATTCTTAAAGTATACCTGTATGTGACAACAGGTAAAAAACACATACAAGGCAAAGATTCCGTTATTGAACGGGCAGCGTGGCTCATTGGCTTTATTCTTTAGACTCGTGGTTGAATGGTTGCGAGTTCAAGACTGGGCTGTTGTGTCCTTGGGTAAGACACTTCACCCCACTTGTTCCAGTTTACCCAGCTGTATGATGGGTACTAGTTGTTACCTGGAGTTTAACCTGCGATGGACTAGCATCCCATCCAGGGGAAACGGTTCACCATTCTGATCTGTTTGTGCCAATTGAAACTGGAGGTTGAAAGCATTTGCTCTACGTGTCTTGCAAAGGCACAGCAAGTAATTAACTAAACTTAAAACTGTAGTTTTTTTTTTAAGTTACAGAATTAAAATATCAATTCAAATAAGGGGGGGGGCAACTTTGTTGGTGGTCTAGGGATTTTCTGGATGCTCTTTGGGTTATTTAAAGGTTAACATGTAAAAAAATCAGTTTCTTTTGGAATAATTTATTTGGATTATTTATTACTTTTTAATAACTATTTAAATAGTACAAAGTTCACAAAGACCCTCCAATAACGACTACATCTCTAACATTTGTAGCCATATCTGCAAGTCAAGAATTGGTCTTTCATCCCGTATGAGATGATATCAGTCAAGAAACTTATCTATTATCATTATTATTTCTTTGCTAACGTTTGCTGAACACACGTTCATTGAAGCTATGATAAAACCCATTTATTGTTCTTAAAATAAATAACTGTCTCTCTGTTTATTCAGATTGGGTATCAACACATAAACTTTAATAACTCGATAGCTGTTACACATCAGTGTGATATCTTTGGACTTTGTGACATTGTAATAACTAAATAAAATATGGGCATAAATGAATGAAAATTCGTAGGATGTACTCTAAAAAAAGTTTATTCTGATGGGGAAACAGCATATAAACCTCAATATTATAGCCATTCTTAATACTAACTAGTGTGACAACCTTAGAAAGTCTAATCATTGTGTTGTAGTGAATGTCAATAACATCTATGTACGTAGATCAAAGCCAACCTTAAACCCAGTAGATTATTGTCAATAACATCTATGTACATAGATCAAAGCCAACCTTAAACCCAGTAGATTTATGTAGTTACTTTTATATACTAGCAGTTTTTTATGTCATAAAACACAAATCGGTAAAGATTACAATGCACCGAGTAAGTACTTTCTTTGTTATTATTTGACTTAAAAAGTCCTAAGCCTCGTACAGAATATAATTATATATTTTGTGTGTGCGATAATTCAGTGCACTGTTATTATTTTAGGATTTGTATGCTACTTTCCAGTTCTTATCTGTATAGTTAAATTATGTTTTATTAGAAATGTAAAGTAACTTGTATGTGAATGAGTATATATATATTCACATATGTAAATTTTTGTTTTTTTACTACAATATTTATCTCAACTTTTTATGAAAATTGTTTGTTTCAGACTGTTTCTGTCAGAAACGTAGAAAGAAAGTTAAGGTAAGGAATGGTATTTTTTTACTACATATTTTGAAAGTTGAATACTAGAATTGAATAGGAACGGATTAACTTCAGAAATTTCCTTTAAATTGTGTGATAAGAAAGATCTCTGTTTGTTTGGCAAAGTCTTGAGAAATTGTATGATATTTTTAGTAACTAAAGTATCAAAGTAGTTTAATGGGTACTGTACAGGTTCAGTTTTATACATGCTAGACAATGTTTTGAGAATGTTTGGAAATAATTTTGTAAAATACAACAGTTTTGATGCAGTATATATTATATTGGATCATTTTTACCACCACCAGGTTGGGAAACTATGAGGTTGCTTACATCTTTTCTATATCTGATTTATTGTGATGTTTACCAGTGACTGAAAAATTATGATTTAATGCTGTTGAACAGGTTAAAAAACTGATCATAATTAGTTTCTAACTCTGCATAGAGCACAGTTCTAGCTTCACGTTATGATAAGCACGTGTTTCAGCTTGGGAACAGTTGATAACATAACCATATTTTAGTGGACTATAGGAGAACATCAACATAATTCTTTTTGGAATAGAATGTTTATTTTAATTCCATAAAATATAAATATACAACTCTTTTTCACAACCACACCTCAAGTTTTAAAAAAGTATGTTACACAATATATACTAACTTGCTAGTTTTGAAGCAACCCTGATCCAGAAATGTTAATTCTTTGTACATTCCAACAGAGTGAAGTATAAGCAAACTTGAAAGAGTTGGTATTAGGTATAATTTATTTAGTCGTACTTACAGTGTCCTCAGGATAAATAAACTTGAAAGACTCTGTATTAGGTATAATTTATTTAGTCATACTTACAATGTCCTCAGGATAAACAAACTTGAAAGACTCGGTATTAAGTATTAGGTATAATTTATTTAGTTATACTTACAATGTCTTCAGGATAAACAAACTTGAATAACTCGGTATTAGGTATAATTTATTTAGTCATACTTACAATGTCCTCAGGATAAACAAACTTGAAAGATTCAGTATTAAGTATTAGGTATAATTTATTTAGTCATACTTACACTGTCTTCAGGATAAACAAACTTGAAAGACTCGGTATTAGGTATAATTTATTTAGTCATACTTACAATGTCCTCAGGATAAAGAAACTTGAAAGATTCAGTATTAAGTATTAGGTATAATTTATTTAGTCATGCTTACAATGTCCTCAGGATATAGAAACTTGAAAGACTCGGTATTATGTATAATTTATTTAGTCATACTTACACTGTCCTCAGGATAAAGAAACTTGAAAGATTCAGTATTAAGTATTAGGTATAATTTATTTAGTCATACTTACAATGTCCTCAGGATAAACAAACTTGAAAGACTCGGTATTATGTATAATTTATTTAGTCATACTTATAATGTCCTCAGGATAAACAAACTTGAAAGACTCGGTATTAGA
>NW_013675831.1:0-8145 GCF_000517525.1 Limulus polyphemus
GTTTCTAGATTTGACGTGTGTCCGTAATTTGAAATTTAGGTAAAGGGAACATTGTGGTATATAACATCACGAATGAGTTAGAGTTAATCAGTGATCCAGTCAGTGTGTAATTAGCTAGTTAGTGAATTAGTTACTGTCTTACCGATTAATTACTCAATGAGTTAATCATCCATTTTTTGAGCTGTTTAGTAGATACGAGAGAAAATTTATGAATTATTTTTATTTATTAATTAGGCCTATCAACGAATGTAGCCTTTAGAACTAATGCGTTACATTTGAAGAAATAAATCGCTTTCATTATCTTTAAGTGGAATGGGCTTTGCATTATTCTTACCGAGTAATAAAAAGAACCCGTCCACTGATAGAAACTATTACAATAATATGGATACAGATTATGTCATATTAATTCTACATTAATAAAATTTAGTTATATATAAAACATGTTATAAATATAAGCCTCTATAGAATTGTGCCAGATTTTAAAAGTTTATATCTGGCTTATACCAAAGAAAGATTTAAGGCATGCTATTTACGTTGTTCAGTGTGGCGAGTTTAACATTTTAGGTAATGTTTGACTACGGAAGCATATTATGTCAATATAATAATAATAAATTGGCAAACAACAATAAGTATAGCAAAATGTGAGCATCACTTCTGCAATGACTGCTAGGTAGCGCAAGATGCAAATATGTACTGAAAATTGTGGTACTTTAGCAATAATCGTACCTTTAAATAAAATTCACTAATTAAAATTTTCTTGAAGTAGAACTGATTTTATTTAAATTTTTAGTGTGTACTTATATTTATTTTGTGTGTTAGGAAATTAGTCATAATTTAGCTACAACTTGCACGTTGTACGACCCGCCGTCGTGTTACTGTTAGATTTGATACTGTTAGTGTTAGTTACGACGTAGCATTCTTGTAAGTTATTACTATCATACAGTGCTTATTTTAAATTAGAAGTAATTTTTTCGTGAACTGTTGCTCAAGTTAATTCAAAAGATAAATACTAAAAATGATAGAAGATGACAGAAAGTTATTAATTCTTTACGGCAGTCAAACTGGAACTGCCAAAGATCATGCTGAAAGGACTGCACGTGAAGCTCGGCGAAGACATTTTATGGTAAAAGTTATGGCTATGGATGAATATAGAATAGCTAGTTTAATAAATGAGAAATTGGTACTTTTTGTATGTGCTACAACAGGTCAAGGAGATGAGCCAGATAACATGAAAACATTTTGGCGTTTTCTGTTACGTAAAAATTTGCCATCAGATTCCTTATCACAAATGAGTTGTGGAGTTATAGGTCTTGGTGATTCTTCTTATCTGAAATTTAATGTTGTTGCAAAAAAACTCCACAAAAGGTTGTTACAGCTTGGAGCATCTGCAATATTAAGTCCAGCTCTTGGGGATGACCAACATGAACTCGGACCAGATGCTGCTATAGATATTTGGCTCACATTTTTCTGGAACAAGGTTCAGACAATGTACCCTCTTCCACCTGGAGTTGAAATAATAAGTAAAGATATTTTAAGCCCACCTCGTTTTAGGGTACAGTTTCTGACATATGAGGAAGAAAAAGATTTGGCAGATGAAGTCATTGAAGAAAACAGAGCTTCTTTAGAAACAATTCCAGAAATAGAAAGTCCTCCATCTCAAGCTTCTCCTTTTAAAGCTAGAATGATAGGCAATGAAAAAATGACCGCAAAGTCTCATTTTCAAGATGTAAGATTAATCTCATTTGATGTACAAGGTAAAGAGTCACTCTCATTTTTCAAATAATTTGTTTGTAGTATATGAATAATTATTTGGAGTTTTGTAATTATTTTGTAATTTTGAATTTTTGAGTTATGTGCATATGTATTAGAAATACACCTTTAAATTTACTTTTTGTGGATTTCATGTTTTTGTGCAGTTGTTTTGCTGTTTAAAAAAAAAAGAACTCAGTACATTATATATATATATCCAAATCTGTAGGCTCTAAAATTGAGTATAGACCAGGAGATGTGGTGATGATATACCCTCAAAATTTGAAGGAAACAAGTACAGAGTTTCTGAAGTTGTTAGATGTTTCTCCAGATCAGAAATTTATTCTTCATCAAGAAGATCTAGACTCTACTCTTCCAACTGAATTACCCCAGCCTTGCAGTGTCCAAGAATGCGTGGAGAGATATTGGGATATTCAGTCCATTCCAAGAAGGTACTGTAGAGAAATATTTCTCATTATTACTGAAAAATCTGACTGTGACACACTTATCTACAGTGATTAAATTATTGTGTAATTGGAGGTTTTTCAGTTAATATAAAGTAAAAGAAAAGTTTTCTTCTACTTTCTTTTATGTTAATATGTAAGAAACATTTTGATGAAGTACAAGTAACAACAACATTAGTGCAGAAAAAAAGAATCATTTTGTTAAAAAACATTTTAGAGATTAACAAAATTGTGTTTGTTATCATCATAAATAAATCATTATTTTGACCTATGCAGGGCTTGATTTCTGTTATGTTTTTCTTCTTAGTAATACTTATATTTACATTTTCTTTTAATCATAAACTTATACTTACACTTTCTTTTACTTGTAAACTTATACTTACACTTTCCTTTACTTGTAAACTTGTATTTACACTTTGTTTTACTTGTAAACTTATACTTACACTTTCTTTTACTTGTAAACTTGTATTTACACTTTCTTTTACTTGTAAACTTATATTTACACTTTATTTTACTTGTAAACTTATATGTACACTTTGTTTTACTTGTAAACTTATACTTACACTTTCTTTTACTTGTAAACTTGTATTTACACTTTGTTTTACTTGTAAACTTATATTTACACTTTCTTTTACTTGTAAACTAATGTAACTTTCACAAAAGTATTTATTAATGCAGTGTTTCCCAAACATCTTTGGCCACAGAATACTTTTGGACTCTAAAACTAACATGGAACCCTTAAGAAACATTTTTATGTTAAAAAGTTAAATCAAGACTAGCTTGTTGCACTTGACTATCACTAGTGGCTAACTTACAGCAAGTCATAAATGAAACAGCCAGTGACAAAGGGAATACAGGATTGTACACTTTATGAGCTGACAAGCTTTTAAGCTATACCTATACCTTGCCTGCTCCTTTACTCTGACAACATTTCACAAAATTTTCTCAAGGAACCCCTGGCTATATTGTACAAACCCCAGGGTTCCCCAGAACACAGTTTGGGAAATGCTGTAATAATGGACTGCAAGACTGTATTCTTGACTGACATTAATTCAGAAATTAGACATATCAAGCAGTAATTACTAGCAGATTATAAAAATATGGTAGGCTCATATTAGTGAAGTTGGTATCAGAAAGTATTAGCCCTGATGATGGTAACTGTGTTACCAAATCTAATCAGCTATAAGTAATAATAAGTATTTTACCTTTTATTGTGGCAAAAAATATCAGTTTTTGCTCTTAAAACAATGGCACGTCTTTGTAATTTTCAGTTTGGACATTAATCTTTTTCTTAAAGAAAAACTAAATATTTTGTAAATATGTAGGTAAATGTATTCAGTGTTATTTGTAATATATAATTCGTTGTACTTCAAGATAGCTGTAAACGGGTGAAATTCTCAAAGAAAAAGTAGAGGTACTCAGCTGAGTGAAGTGGACCTGTTTTTGAAAAAGAAAACAAAATCTACTGTGAACATAAGAAACAACAAAGTGGCTCAAATAAATCGTGGTACTAGTATGCCTTAAAAATATGTTCCGTTACTCAGTATCGGTGAGTACCGGCAGAATTTCACCCCTAATTGTAAATATAGCTTTAGTAGTAAAATATGCTCATGTAGGAAGATGTACTTTTTAATGTTTTTGCATGAAAGTTTTAAATCTTATTTGTCTTTTGTGGGATATTCAGTGCTTAAAATGATATAGCTTGGATAAGACTACTTTCATTATAGAGATTTCCAAGGTTCTGGATAGGTTTAAGAATATTAGATATTAGAGTGAAATATAAAACATTTATTAGTAAGCACACCAATTCAATATTTATACTCATCTTTTTCATGTAAAACCAATTTATCTTTTTTATTTTTTAGATCATTTTTTGAACTTCTGTGGCATTTTAGCCAAGATGACATAGAACAGGAAAAACTTCAAGAATTTACAACAGCAGAGGGTCAAGAAGAACTATATTCCTATTGTAACAGACCTCATCGTACAGTGCTTGAAGTATTACAAGATTTTCCTCATACTACCCCATACATTCCTTTTGAGTACTATTTTGACTTGATTCCTCCTATTAAACCTCGTGCTTTTTCTATTGCTTCCTCACCTACAGTACATCTAGGAGAAATACACATATTAATAGCAATTGTTAATTTTAAAACAAGGTTGCAAAAACCTAGACTTGGTCTTTGCTCGAATTGGTTAGCAAATATTAACATGGAAGATATTAGTAAAATTCCTTTGTGGGTTCGTAAGGGGTCCATTACCATGCCTCCTGATGATGTTCCTGTTGTGATGGTAGGTCCTGGAACAGGATGTGCCCCATTTAGGTCATTTATTTTTGAAAGAGCATCCAGAAATATAGTTAGGAACTACTTGTTCTTCGGTTGCAGAAATAAATGTGGAGATTTCCTTTGTAGTAGGGATTGGTTGTCTCTAGTAAACAGTGGTATGCTTCATCTCTTCACAGCCTACTCTCGAGATCAAGAGCATAAAGTGTAAGATAGATTGATTTTATGTGATTATTCTAAATGTGTGGTGTGAATAATCTAAACATTTTACCCAAACAATCCAACTTTGTTTTTTTTTAATTATGTAGAAACATATTAGTTGTTTGAGTGATTTTCAGTTTATTCAATATTACATTCCGGGCTTTTAAAAGCCTTAATAAACTAAAACTCACTGATTTGGTGCACATGATGACTAAAAAAGATTGCCAATAGTTTGTTTTTTTCATTAAACTTACCATTTAACTTAGCTGGTTAGATTTATGCTAGCTTCACAAGTTTTTTTTTTATTTCTTCATCTTTTAAATTTAACACATAATATAAATTATGTGTATCAGGATGTCCTTTTTCTTTATTATGACCTTTCTTGTTACCTCTTTAAGCAACTGATCAGAATTATTTTTCATGAAATATGATTGTTTCATTTCCTCCTTGCAAATAACCTTGCACAATTTTGCTACGTTTTAAGAATTTTTTTAGAATTCTCTGGAATCACTAAGTAGCTCGAGTAATTATTGAATTTTATGTGTATGTTGATTCCCCTCTTTTCATATTCCTACAACTTTCATAAGTCCATCTTTATTTTGTGAACAATATATGTCTTCTGTAATAATGATCTAAAACTTTTTTTTTTTGCTAATAAAAACAGTGATAATAATGTGAAGCTATTTTTCTGCTAATAGTAATCACGACATCATTTTTGTGTGAAACAGTTTTCTTGCTGATAACAAGTGCATTTTTTAATTATAATTTACATGAAGAAGTTAAATTTCAGATCAGATGACTCTGCTAACCAAACTACCACTTCTAAATGATGCAAATCTCAGTTTTCATTTCATTGGTTAGTAATGATCAAAACTGAAAGGACTCTGGAGTTTTGTCATTTGTCTTATATGGCTTAGAATCAGTGAAGATATGATAATCTGTGTTCTACAACTAACTGATATTCTAGAGCTGCAAGTTAGCTGATGTATTTAGTATATTTCTCTTTAAGCATTTATAACCTATTTGTTGGGTAATAACTTGATGGTTTATGCATGATAAAAAATAAATGATTATCACAGAATATTTTTATCATATGAAAAATATAAAAAATTTAAGAAACCAACATTTGTGGGGCAAATGCAACATGTCTCCACTATGCAATCCCAACATAGCCAATTGTGACACCAGAAAAATTGTAAAAAACACAAAAATAGAAAATTGTCTATATCACTGCTTGATCTGCAAGAAGATATCTTTGTACCAAACCCCATGTAAGTTGGTTAACATACACAAGAATAGTTCATGGAAATCCAAACTATACTTTACTCACTGAAAAATTGAGCAAAAGGTGAAAATTCCAAAATTGTCTATATCTCTGTTTGGGACCTGCAAAGAGTACCTTTTTACCATATTCCATGTAAATTGGTCAAAACAAGGCTAAGTAATTGACCAAAACCCCTTAAAATTAGAGGTTTATTTAACCTTTTGACTCCCTAAAATGACCAAAAATTGACATGTCCCACATTTTTGTATTTTTATTTATGGAACCTGTAAAAGAGTATTTTTGTACCAAATGCCATACTTTTCAATCTTAATCTTGTGAAACTCGATTGAACATCCTGGTTCACCAGCCATCAAAATTTTCGAAAAAACGACTTGACCTGTGGTTAAATTTAACCAGTTTCAGAAAAGTCTAAAGCATTTTTAAAAATGACAAAGATCTGTTTATGTCATTTTTAGATTGCTTTTTAAACAGCTATGTGATTCGTCAATTCTTAATATATCCCAATACAGCTTATTTCAACCATTCATAAAACATCCTACACATCTACTGTGTCCACATCATTCTCCATTTAATGGATGATGTTACAGTTTCTTGATTAATTGAAATAGTAATCTGTGAGTTAAGTTACCATACAATTAGCAATAGCAGTAAAAAAACTCTAAAATTATGCTTTTTGTCGCATCTTGAAACTACACCACATTATAAGATTTTTATTTATTGGACATAAAATTTGTTATGTTCCTACATGCAGAAGCTAGTTATTTGATTTGAAAGAGTCATTTATGGCAGTAATAAAAAGAAGCTAAAAGAGGAGAGTCTAGTATTATTAATTGACCATTGAATCTCAAAAGTGAACAACTAAACATTTACATCATGTTATCTTTTAACCTTTTTTACTTAAATCTTCACTGTTATGAATAGGCTGATTTGTAAAAAGTAATAAAACGAAGATAGTTTTTGATGTTACTGTTTTACAGTTTTTATTCACAGTGGTAATGCGTATAAAATTATGAAATGATGATTGGTAAGTATGCTGATTTATTATTAACTGTTTAAAATTGTATTTTTTTTTTTTTACTTCTCCAGCTATGTACAGCATAAAATTTTGGAGCAGGCACAACTAGTGTGGGACCTAATAGAAGAGCAGGGTGCATGGGTGTATGTTGCAGGTAATGCTAAACAGATGCCTATAGATGTTAGAAAAGCTTTTCTGAAAATTTTTCAAGAATGTGGTGGGAAAACTGATCAACAGGCAGAGAAGTATTTGAAAAACTTAGAGCTGAAGAAAAGATTTCAAATGGAAGTTTGGTCTTAAAAGGATTCAGTTTGGGAATGTATCTACCAGGCTTTTCACTAGAACTTTGTTTGGTGATGCCTGATACAGGCATACAAAATGAATCTGATGATAGATATATCATAATACTTTAAATCTTTACCACTGTTGGTAAAATACTTTTGTATATTTTCAATATTTCTGTTGAATAAAGACTTAGTGATGTACATTGAATACTGAAATAATGCTGGGCCAAGTTACATTTGTATATGAAACTTACATCTGGTTGCTGTATATTTTGCTCTTTCAAGTCAAATTGTTGATGAGTGTGAGAGAATTGCCTGTACCTTAATAACCAACTTTTGTGGTATATATGCACTTCAAAGGATAAAATTTGAAGCCACTACTATAAAAAAAGTGATATATGATATTAATTAAAATCGTTTGTGAATATGTCATGACTAACTTGTGACAGGAACTCTGGTGCACTAGTTACTTGACAGGATCTGTACCATACTAAAATATTATTAACTATATGCTTATACAACCAGTATTAACTGGTGCAGTAGGGTACTTGACAGGATCTGTATTACACTAAAATATTATTAACTATATGCTTATACAACCAGTGTAAACTGGTGCAGTAGATACTTGATAGGATCTGTATTACACTAAAATATTAATTATAAGCATATAGAACCAGTATAAACTGGTGCAGTAGGTACATGACAGGATCTGTATTACACTCAAGTATTAACTATATGTTTATACAACCAATGTAAACTGGTGCAGTAGGTACTTGACAGGATCTTTATTACACTAAAATATTATTAACTATATGCTTATACAACCAGTGTAAACTGGTGCAGTAGGTACTTGACAGGATCT
>NW_013675831.1:8917-17687 GCF_000517525.1 Limulus polyphemus
TTATTAACTATATGCTTATACAACCAGTGTAAACTGGTGCAGTAGGTACTTGACAGGATCTGTATTACACTAAAATATTATTAAGTATGTACTTATACAACCAGTATAAACTGGTGCAGTAGGTACTTGACAGGATCTTTATCACACTAAAATGTTATTAACTATATACTTATACAGCCAGTGTAAACTGGTGCAGTAGGGTACTTCACAGGGTTTGTATTACACTAAAATGTTATTAACTACATGCTTATACAACCAGTGTAAACTGGTGCAGTAGGTACTTGACAGGATCTGTACCACACTAAAATATTATTTACTACATGCTTATACAACCATTATAAACTGATGCAGTAGGTACTTGACAGGATCAGTATCACATTAAAATATAATTAACTATATGTGTTTACAATTAATATAAGCTCCAGTGCAGTAGGTACCTGACTAAGATCAGTATCATATTAAAATATGATGTAGAATTTTTCTTGAATTTCCAAGTGTTATATTATGTTTAAAAGAAATAAGTTTGACTTGAAGAAAAACCCAATTTTCCTGGTCATAACCTTCCAGTACGCTATGCCTAAAATTTATCCTTGTCACATCTTTCCAATATTCTATATATAAAACTTCATTTGGCCATACCCTTCCAGTATTCCATACATAAAATTTCAACTGGTTGTACCCTTCTAATATTCTATATATAAACATTTATCCAGGTCACACTTCTCCAATATTTTCTGTATATAAGTTATCCTGGCTATACCCTTCCAGTATCTCATACATAAAATTTCTCCTTTCAGTTATTTGGTACATTTATTGTGATCACATCTTTCTAGTATTCTGTACATCAAACTTCATTCAAGTGCAGTAGATTCCCCAAAGATATTCACCTAAATGGAAATAGCACACAAGCACAGTTGTTCTAATCAAAGTCAGACGTTACCTAACATAGTTATTGACAAGCGCAGTTGTTGTAATCAAAGTCAGACGTTACCTAACATAGTTATTGACAAGCGCAGTTGTTGTAATCAAAGTCAAACGTTACCTAACATAGTTATTGACAAGCGCAGTTGTTCTAATCAAAGTCAAACATTACCTAACATAATTATTGACAAGCACAGTTGTTCTAATCAAAGTTAGACGTTACCTAACATAATTATTGACAAGCAAAGTTGTTTTAATCATAGAAGTCAAACGTTACCTAACATAATTATTGACAAGCACAGTTGTTTTAATCATAGAAGTCAAACGTTACCTAACATAATTATTGACAAGCACAGTTGTTCTAATCATAGACGTCAAACGTTACCTAACATAATTATTTACAAGCACAGTTGTTCTAATCATAAAAGTCAAACGTTACCTAACATAATTATTGACAAGCACAGTTGTTTTAATCATAGAAGTCAAACGTTACCTAACATAATTATTGACAAGCACAGTTGTTCTAATCATAGAAGTCAAACGTTACCTAACATAATTATTGACAAGCACAGTTGTTCTGATCATAAAAGTCAAACGTTACCTAACATAATTATTGACAAGCACAGTTGTTCTAATCATAAAAGTCAAACGTTACCTAACATAATTATTGACAAGCACAGTTGTTCTAATCATAAAAGTCAAACGTTACCTAACATAATTATTGACAAGCACAGTTGTTCTAATCATAAAAGTCAAACGTTACCTAACATAATTATTGACAAGCACAGTTGTTCTAATCTTAAAAGTCAAACGTTACCTAACATAGTTATTGACAAGCACAGTTGTTTTAATCATAGAAGTCAAACGTTACCTAACATAATTATTGACAAGCACAGTTGTTCTAATCATAAAAGTCAAACGTTACCTAACATAATTATTGTTTAACATCACTTAAAATACTGATCTTGTTTGCTTTGTAAACGCCCCCAGTGGCACAGCGGTATGTCTGCGGACTTACAACGCTATCATCCGGGTTTCGATATCCGTGGTGGGCAGAGCACAGATAGCCCATTGTGTAGCTTTGTGCTTAATTACAGACAAGCAAATAATTCTTTGAAAACCATTTTAAAACTAAACTGTAAATTTAGCTACACGTATAAATCAAATAATAGATAACAGACTGAATCTTCTTAGCCGTTTTTGCCCAAATTTGATTAACAAGTTTTGCGGGATTATTTAAAACTATTGGCTATACTTATAATAGTTAACCATTATAACACTTTGCCTTTTATTCCATCAAAAATTTGAGACTAATATTCATGTACGTATAGGCTTTGGCTATTTTAGTGTTGATGTAATTTAGGAATTATTGGTGATACAGTTATTGTAAGCGTACAACGTGCATTTCATTTTGTTAATTTTTATAATCGTGTAAAATCAGTGGGCCAAATTGTTTTAAGTTAAATAAAGGATTCTGTTTTGCAGTATCGCTAATGTTTACGGTTTTATCATATAGACCAATTGTTGGTTAAAGTTCTTGTGGTCTTTAGTGAGATTGAAGATGTCTGTTTAAAACTGAACAGTTTACTTCAACCTTTCTCAGTCTGTGGTCCCCTCAGGTGGTTCGTGAAAGGTTACATATTGTATAGATCCCGTTGTAGTCCGGCGATATTATATATATGTGGTGGTTCGGGTACAAATAAAGTTTGAGAACTACTGATCTATGTTATAGAAAGTATTGATTTTAGAAACTGTGTTATTGTAGTGCGGGGTATTATTTTTATGAAAATTACCTGTATTCTAAACAATACCGAACAACTAGTGTGTTGTGTTTATGTTTCTCTGTTACCATAGAAACTTATGACACAGATCGAAAGCAGTCTTTGTTTGTTTGTAAGTATATTTCTGTATTCATGATAATATCAGGGTATAGTGTTAAATATAAGTTTTAATACTGTTATTCTTTTAATATTGTTGTTTAACATATCAGCAACTAAAACGAGTATTATATAGTTCAGGGTGAATATCATATCAAAATAGTACCACCGCTTGTTCTGCGTCGCGTGAAAGAATTAAGCCTATAGTGAGTCAGGTGGATAGTTCCTCTAGGTTTAAGAACTAAAAATGCACCGTTAAATCATTTATGATGTAGGCAGAGTCCATGTTGAAACGTAGTTGAACCATTCGTGTATATTTTGGATTGTTGTATAATGTAATTCGCAATGAAAAATATCATATTTTTCTTTCCTGATCATCAAAACTCTTGGAAACATCACTAACTAGTATATTTCGAAACATCCTATACGCAGTGGTACCGTGAAGATCCTTGTTATGAAGAATATAGGTTAGAAGCTATAAATCTGACATGCACTTTTTATGTAAGTATGCACATTTCGTGGCTTCACTTATAGGCTCTATGTTTATAGATATGGTTGAGGTGCATTTAATCAAAGTAAGAAAAGTTAGTTTTCATGAACTACTCTGTTTTGCAATAATATTTTTCATATATTTGAAATCTAATAAAGATTCATCGTGATGTTTTTGCTGTTCTCATACTGTGATATGGTTTAAGCCAACCGTTGCTATGTTATAACAGTTGCTAAGTTATTATGCTACCTTAAATAATAATCAAGTTTGGAGAAATCTGATAAAAAAATTTCTTGCCTCTTCACTTAGTTCTGTTACGTAGTTATTCTTTAGGTGTGAACTTATAAACTTTAAATGTAGACCCAACATCGTCAAATAACCAGTATATTTATCTATTCAAAGTTATAACTAGCTCACGGTCACTTCATCACCTCAAAAATGTAAGGCTTATAGATTTGATATGTGGAAGGACTAGCACGGTGATTTTTTTTGGAAATGAACTGAAAGAATGAAGCAAAATAAACATTATGTTTGACGAAGAAGAAGGTTGACCTCTCGCACAGATAAAAGGGCTATTACATGAGAAGAAACGTGCAATAAACTGTACTTTTAAGTTTAAGTAAACAGTTGTCCACGCAGTTTGATAATATAAATAGCCCCTCAACCAGTCCTCCGGTGTGACAGCGGTAAGTCTACAAACTTGCAACGATAAAACCTGGGGTTCGATTCCCTGAGGTGGACACATCAGATAACTCAATGTGGCTTTGCTCTAAAACAAACACACATACTTCGATATGTCTGTCATATCCAAGATGGCTTGGTATTGGGCGAAAGGCGTCGTTGGCACTAGATATAACAAATTTATATTTGACATTTTGTTATGAGGGAAAGTAAAAAAGTTCTTAGAATAAGTCACACAATCGTCACAAAGAACAAATAAGAACATGAATATACAGCCCCCCAGTGGTACAGCGGTATGTCTGCGGACTTACAACGCTAGAAACCGGGATTCGATACCCGTGGTGGGCAGAGCACAGATAGCCCTTTGTGTAGCTTTGTGCTTAACTACAAACAAACAATTAATATACAGGCGTAACTTGACCAACAATACGTAGTTCCTTCAAGGTAGAAATAATTTCTTTCCTCATAGATCGAAATATATATATCTTTAAAAGTGCCAAAACTGCAACCATATTCTGACTCTTTCTGAAGCTGACCAGTCATAAAACAAAATGCAAAAGTATCTTTTTCTACATGTGACAGGTGCAAAGGTATCTCCTATTCACAAAGTCAAGCAATACACAATATGACCATCCCCGCATAAATTGAGGTTTGTGGATTTTAGTATGTGGACGAACTAGCACGATGATTTTTTGGAAGTGAATTGAAAGTTTAAAGCAAAATAAACTTTATTTTTTGAAGAAATTTATTCAGGGCTGCAGTTGATCACTTCCTTTTGGACACAATCTGTTTAATGATAGTCTACAAGGTTCTTTTGAGTCTGGTGGAATCCCAAGGTCTCTGTATCTAATTCCTGGATAAGTTCTTTGATCAATAAACCAACAAAATTAACACTCGACAATGAATGGCACACAGTCTAAACTGGTGTCATTATGTTCCGAAATCACAACTTAGAAAAATGTAAGAATTTTGTAGATAAGAAATACATGCTATTGGGAAATGAGATATATAGTGTTTGCATGCTGCAACCCTCTTCCTCTTTACTTAAGCTTATCCTCAACGATTTTAGTCGAACTTTAGTACCAGTTAAGAGTTTCAGCACGATGAAATGAGATCAAATGAATATTACAGCTTTCGACCAGATATCATGGAATGACATAATGCAATAACATGCTACAGTCACCCATATATAGGACTTACATACACGATGACCAGCCTTGTCTAACACATGCAGTACCTAAGTAACAAATGACAAACCCATTTAAATACAGATACACTAAAAATAACATAAATCTGAATGGGTGTAGAAAATGTGATAAATGTATAACACAGTTTAACATGTATGTTGATGCTACTAAGGCTATCTCCTGCCATCCCTAATTTTGAACTACTCACCAGAGGGAAAGCTACCAGTCCACCTTTTCACTCACCATTCACACTAAGGAATTGACTATCGCTCTTACAACGCACCCACTGCTTAAAGTGTGGAGAATGTTTTGTAGTGTCGCTTGGATTGAAACGTAGCTCACCAGCTCCAAATTCCAGAGGTTTACGACAGGCCAACCTGTGCCCTGATTAGCATATAAGAGAAGGGAAACCAGAAACTGCTAATCATTTATAAATAAAAAAAAGGGTGAAACACTGAATAAAATAAAAATAACCGAATAATGATAAAATAAAACATTATGCTAAAGATACGTCAAAATATGATAAAAATACAACCCTTTAAATAAATACTCTTTACATGTCATTTTAAAGAAATAAACACTATCATAGAAACACAGATAAATACCTTGGAACTCACAAAACCCTTTAAATAAAATATGAATTAATGTACATACAATTTTATAAACTCAAGCTCAAATCTGCATATGCTAAAAAAGTGAACATAATCATAAAACATTAAAAATGCATATACATAAACAAAAACGAGCATAGCAAAATAGGGAATATATCTACAACATATGAACAATAAGTATATATAGCTGTACTCAGGAGTTCCAGCCGGGATCATTGAAAGGTAGTCAGCAGACTATCCAGAACTGTAGTTGACCACTTCCTTTCAACCACCACCTATTTAAGAAGTTTGGTCATCTATTTCAATTTTTTTCCTGATAGTCCATAAAGTTCTTTTGGGTCTGATAGGATTTCAAGGTCTCTGCATGTAACTCTTGGATCCCTAGCCATCTCTTCAGCAGTGTAAATGAGTTGGAGATGGTGGTTGATTCTCCAATCGTCAGAAGCGTCCTAAAGCTGCCTAGACTTAATTTAAGTAAGGTTGAAATTAAAACAGTTACGCTCATTAAAAAACAAAGGTAATATTATTTTTACAAAGGAAGTTAAGTCGTAACTTTGAATAAAATAATTTATGAGGATAAGATTAAAGAATTGCTGGGGAATGTTTATTATGTTAGTTTGACACCAAAAGAAGGGAATGATTTGTTTCTTTTTAGAGCAAAGGCGCATTGGTTATCTTCTGTGTTCACCACAGGCAATTAAGCTCCGGAGTTTAGTGTTATAAGTTTTTACACTTGCCATTATCTTACGAGGGGACAGAATGGAAGGTCTTAATTTCCCCAAAGAACATTTTACACAGGTGTTACATGTTACCTAAATTCCAAAAAACTGGATCTCCATTTTGTCCGATTATAAATAACAGGAGCTCATCGTTCCATCCATTAGTGAAATTTATTTGTGCAAAATATTCATTCTTAGTTAACTCTCATAAATACGCGGTAAGAAATTATTCGGAATTTATTAAAGTTAAATGAATAAATTTGATATCTACAGATAAACTAGCATCTTTTGATATTGTGTCTCTGCTCACGAATATGCTGGTTGAAGAAGCAATTAATTGTCTTGAGAATAGATTTCTAGAAAACAAGAAATTTCTCCTGTTAGAAGTAAATGAAATTATTAAGCCGACCCGCGAGTGTGTATCGAATGCATATTTTAGGGTAAAGGATAAATTCTTTAGACAGATTAAAGGATCAGCTATGGGACCTCCCTTGTCTCACCTGTTATGTGAATTGTTTATGTCTAAATTTGAAATGGATGCATTAAATACTTCTGATGTTACACTTTTAACACGAGTAAAGCCCCCCCCCCCCAGTGGCACAGTGGTATGTCTGCGGACTTACAACGTTAGAAACCGGTTTTCGATACCCGTGGTGGGCAGAGCAAAGATAGCCCATTACGTAGCTTTGTGCTTAACTACAAACAAATATTCAACATGATTAAGATCTGTGGATGGCATGTTTTTGGTATGGTGGATTGGTATACATACATACATTAATGTTCGGTTTACACTGAGAATGAATAAGAAGGTTAATAAAACGTTTTGGGTATGACAGTAGAATGAGATAAAGGAATTCTCTCAACGTCGTTAAATAGAAAACTGTTTTCGGTTCCACCACTCAACAGATCATGTCACTCATGGCTACAGAAATTGTCCTCCTTTTCCATGTTTGTACTTTATTTAGAGCACTGAAAGCCAGTACTTAGAATTCTGACTTAAGATCAGAGTTGATTTTCTTGAAACATGTAGCTGTGATCCAGAGATTATTGATAGGCTTTATAGCAAGCATATCAATAAATTAAGAATGCTACTATGCACAAGGTTACAAGGAATTTGTAAAGTTGATGACTTGAGGGTTTGCTTGTCAATATGTTCTAGGTATGTCTATAATAAATATATTGTAATGTAGCATTCTCATCCCGTTATAAGTTAAATGATTATCTCATGGGTATAGAAGATAAAACACATTTGGTTGATAAATGTGGTATTTATAAATTTTTTTGTGTTTGTGGTCTAGTTCATACTCTTTAAATGTGTAGCAACCTGAAATTTAGAATTAAAGAGCATAAAAATGTGTTAGACAAATGTAAATAAATACATCGGCTTTAGCAGAACATGTGGCAAGCATATCTCACAATTTGATTGGAAAAATATTAAATTGATGAATCTAATAGAGAATCAATAGAAATTGAGAAAAATTGAAATATTCTTTTGAATAAATATTTTGGTTCCAGGAATGGGAGAAATGAAATACTGGAAATCTCTTTGTAAACTCTTCGAGAAGAGTTGGGTGAAATTATTTTCATTGTCAAGATGGCACTGAGAATGTAATCTTATGTAAATTGAAGATGATGTAAGCATGTAAGTCAAAATCTGATTTTCTGACTTACTCCTGATGATGGCGGCGTGGAGCGTTGCCCAAACATGTAGAATTTCTTTAGAGTTGTGTCCTGGTTTAGATAAAGCTAATTTTACTGTGCAACATTTCACCGTTGTACGTTCGTATTCAATATTTTAACTGTGCACAAGTGCCGTTTAATTTCATTCATTTACTTGAAACATCCAGGTCTAAAAGTGTAGGGTGTTCTATGGGTGAAAAAAGAGGGATCTAAACCACCGAAGGACGAAGAAATATAATACATCGACGCAGCTTCAGATAGTTCATGGAAGTAGGGTGTCGAACTGTCACTCGTGTCCTTTAATCTTCTCTTTCTTCCTCAAAGGGTAAGTTGATTCGGAAAACGGGAACTGGGAGGGGATGGTCCATACCAACCAGCGTTGGAGGTGGAGGAGCATCAACATTTACAAACTTAATTGTGAGTGGAATTTCTACCAATATCTCCAGTTTACTTGTGTGATTAACCTCCATGATAAGAGGGGGGAAAGCTTAAATTTCAAGAATTAGAAACTGTTTGTTTTTTAATTTCGCGCACACCTACACGAGGGCTATCTGCGCTAGCCGTTCCTAATTTAGCAGTGTACGACTAGAGGGAAGGCAGCTAG
>NW_013675831.1:17836-18875 GCF_000517525.1 Limulus polyphemus
CCCCACGGCTGAAAGGGCGAGCATGTTTGGTGGGACGGAGAATTAGAAATATTAAAAAGTAAAAAGTAAGTTCTAACACTTTCAAAACTGAATAGAAGCGTTTAGATGAGAGTTCTAACCGTTTACCTGTGCTATTTCAAAATCACTCAATGAAAGCAATGACGATATTATTGGTTAATTACTTGTAGAAAGGGCAATAGTTAGGGTTTTAGTGTAAAGTGAAAATTAATAAAATCTACACTATAGTTTTCTATGCTATTAGCTGATGGTTGAATATGTAGATTTCACGCTACTCAAAACAAAGTGCATTCTGCTAAAGTAATAACTTATAACTTGCATCACAACAAAACCTAGTTACCTATATGTTCATCTGGTTCTCAGGTACCACTCCATATATCACTATACAGAGTGGAATAATAATAAAAAAAAAGACAACTGCAGCCCTGTGGCTAACAGTCCACAGTTTTATAGTTGCAGCAGAAGCCTTACTATAATGAATATACTCTACTTGGGATACATTATAACCAATACTGTTGTGTGGCTTAAAACATAGCGTATGGCTGTGATAGTGTCCGAATTGGCATTATTGCATTCACACCTAATATGTGTTTGACTAAAAAGGAAAAGTCAGAGCTTTTACTTACCTAAACTATGCACTTTTTGACACACATCACGAGACAAAATCCACATTTCTCCTATTTGAAAACATCCTGAATTTTTAAACATTAACCAAAACAAAAATACTACTACTACTACTATTAAAATTTGCGTGTTTCTTCTGCTGTAAACTGTAATCACCAGTGTTCACTTTTTAGAGCTAACTTTGTGTTCTGCAGGAAAGGCAGACATACTTATAGCAAAATTTATTGTTTACACTCTATTTTGTTAACATTTTCTTTCTTCACAAATTAGATTCTCTTTCTCTGGATACAGGTGTTTCACTTTGTCATAGTATAAAAGACTGTTTAGATATTATTGATTAATTTATTTTTGTGAGTGAATATTTTATTATTGTTTAGTTTTTGTTATAATAAGAGTT
>NW_013675832.1:0-7272 GCF_000517525.1 Limulus polyphemus
TCAGTTGTTGAGAAACACTGATTTATAGTTAGTAAAAGGACCTACATTCTGGAGATATAGGTTATTTTGTTTTATTGACCTCAATAGAAATGTATTGTAATAAACTCCAGTTTACATTAAACAAAGTTAAGAATAATATAACTGATTTATAGTTAGTAAAAGGACCTACATTCTGGAGATATAGGTTATTTTGTTTTATTGACCTCAATATAAATGTCTTGTAATAAACTCCAGTTTACATTAAACAAAGTTAAGGTTAATATAACTGATTTATAGTTAGTAAAAGGACCTACATTCTGGAGATATAGGTTATTTTGTTTTATTGACCTCAATATAAATGTCTTGTAATAAAGTCCAGTTTACATTAAACAATGTTAAGAATAATATAACTGATTTATAGTTAGTAAAAGGACCTACATTCTGGAGATATAGGTTATTTTGTGTTATTTACCTCAATAGAAATGTCTTGTGATAAGCTCCAGTTTACATTAAACAATGTTAAGAATAATATAACTGATTTATAGTTAGTAAAAGGACCTACATTCTGGAGATATAGGTTATTTTGTTTTATTGACCTCAATAAAGATGTCTTGTAATAAACTCCAGTTTACATTAAACAATGTTAAGATTAATATAACTGATTTATAGTATTGACTGACCAGTAGATATTGTTAGAACAGAGGAAAGACAGTGAGTGTTTTAACTGGAAAGACAATTAATTTAACCATTTGAGAATGTTTTGACCAGATACAACAGTTTTAAGAGAGTAAAATGAACTTGGAGGAGAAAGTAAAGTTTATTGATTTTGCTTTGAGTGTATTTTATAAATAGTCAACTAGCTTTTGAATCTATCTTCTCCAGGATTATCAGAGCTTTCCTGATAGAAGAACAGAAGATTGTAGTGAAGGTAATGAAAGCTCAACAAGCAGCAGCCAAACAATAACAATGTAGTTGTAAACTCCAATAAAACAAACTCCTTCAGAAACTTTGTTGTTCCTCATTTGTTTAAATAATATATGAAGAAGAACATTTTAATTATTGAAAAGCACATTTCTATGTATATAATAAATAGTATTTGAAGACATACCAGTAAAGAGAATGACTTGTATTTTGTTATAAATTGTTAAAGAAATGATACAGCAGTGTAATAATCTCTCAACAATACCAGTAAAGAGAATGACTTATATTTTGTTATAAATTGTTAAAGAAATGATATAGCAGTGTAATAATATCTCTCAACAATACCAGTTAAAGAAATGATACAGCAGTGTAATAATGTCTCTCAACAATACCAGTAAAGAGAATGACATATTTTGTTATAAGTTGTTAAAGAAATGATACAGCAGTGTAATAATGTCTTTCAACAATAGCAGTAAAGAGAAGATTCAGCAGTGTAATCATGTCTCTCAACAATACCAGTAAAGAGAATGGCATATTTTGTTATAAATTGTTAAAGAAATGATACAGCAGTGTAATAATGCCTCTCAACAATAGCAGTAAAGAGAAGATACAGCAGTGTAATGTCTTTCAACAATACCAGTGTCTCTCAACAAGAAAATGGTTGACTAATGAACAATGGTTTGTTTCCCCAAAAATATCAACCAAGTGAAATAGAAACGTCTATTTTACTTTGTAGCACTAAATTTTTTTAACTTTGTCCTAAACCAAGTTGCCAAAATGAAATTGGCCATCAGTCTGGAAGTATAAGATAATGCAATAAAAATCTGATTGGATGAATATTTTCTGCTAGATTTATTTCTTAGATAATTGATTTATTATAATATTGAAAAAGAAATTGTGTGTGTATAGTATTATCTGTTCAGGACGACCTATTACGGGAACTTAGTACATGTACAGATGTATAATTTTTATAAATACAAAACGCCACCAAATCTTGATTGTTATTTGCGTAATTTCACACATTTTAAAGGAAAATTTAAATATGTATGCCTGAAACGTTATTACTTTACAATTCATTTGGAATCGCCAGTTTTATAACCACGACAAATATTCCCTCTAGTCTTATGAGCTCAAAATTTGGGACGATTTGTGTAGCTTTGCGCGAATTTCCTTAGTAAACCAACCTGAATTAGTACACGTTACTTAGCAATAAGGTGCATTTATTCTAATTAAAAAGGTTGTCACAAGAAAATGTGATAATATAATCACCATTGACATCAACCTCTTACCAAACCTTGGACTATTTGTAATTTCTAAAACATCACGTGTGGGCCAATAATATACTTCACCTGGCTCGTATCCTAATGCCATGTTACATGGCTTGAACTGACTGGGATTATAGGGTTGGTAATGTTTTTCTGGATAATAGTAAAATATTTTCAGAGTGCTATTCAAGGTGTCATGACTTAATTTGAACCAAAACCTTTACACTTTTATTGGAATGTAGGTTTTCTTGCTGACTTCTGGATATGAATAGTCAGAGAGAGATTAAAAATAGGTCTAATTTTAGGCCTAGACCTGACTTTTGGTGGGGAGTAAGGTAGGTGGTAAAAAAAGGTGAGTGGATAATGTTACTACTAGGAACAGGATCTACAGTTACTGGTGTAATTATAAAAATGAATGTTTTTCATCTGAAACTCTTACATTGTTGCTAATACTAATAGTAGATTGGAATATGTTATAGTGTAAGCCGTAAGCCTAGAAATCTTGCTCCACTAACTGGGCCTGGCGTGGTCAGGGTGCTAGACTCGTAATCTGTGGTCACGCAATAGTATACCTTTGTTGAAAATGCTTGAATTTTATGCTGCGATGTTAGTGGTGGTGGAAAATTGCTGTAAGCTGAAACATTTTCAAGATTCAATGCAGAGATCTATAGTCAGCAACTGGAACGTTTAAATTGAGCCATTAATCAGAAATGCCCTTCACTTGTCGATTGGGAAGGTGTTGTTATCCACGAAAATACACGTTCACAGGTGACACGTTTGACGCAACACAAGATTATGGAATTGGGTTGGGAAGTTCTCCCCCACCCACCATATTCTCCAGATATGACAACATCAGATTACCATCTTTTTCGTTCGCTGCAACACCATCTTAATTGGAAAACGTATACAAATGTGGAAGGTGTAAGAGGTCATCGACATGTTTTTTGCTTCAAAGCCAAGTGATTTCTTTAATCAGAGCATTAACAACCTGATTGTTAGATGGAAAAGCATCATCGACAAGAATGGAGACTATTTCATTTAATAAATGTTTTGATAGATAACTTGATCGGATTTTTTCATAGAAAAAAAAGCGGCATTAATTTCTTGGCGACCTAATATGGTAATCGAAATTTCAAGAGGCTATTGTTTTAATTCTAAAGTCTAGACAGGAATATAATTATGTTGTTTTATTCCATGTCTTTCTACCTTACACAGGGGCATAGCTAGTGCTCGCTACAGAAGGGGTGGAGCTTTCCCTAAAATTTTGAGTTTTTCTCTACACAAAAAAATTAAGTACTTTACGTGAAAGGCAAATATTTATTTTTCTAAAAATATTGGACCTTTTAGAATATTGGAGAGGTCTTTCGACCCCCTTCCATGTACAGGGTTTGTAGTTCTTGTTGAATACTAAAATTCTAAAGATAGAAATTTGATTGTGACCAAGATATTGTTTTCTAAAATACATAAATTATAACAGTAAGGAAAGATGAAAGAGAATATTACCGTTCTCTTTCATGGTTATAATTAGATCTTCCCCCCACAATTGAAAACCTGGACACACAGATGTAGTGAAACATTATTTTACTGAAGCACATTGTAGTGTGCATGCTTAACGTTTGTTTATGGAAATTAATATTTAAATTTTTTTAGTAATTTTTGAATTAGACAAGTTTTACTTGTGTATTATATGTCATTGGCCTTATAGGAGCCGAATGTCAAATTTAGGAGATAAATATTACGTATTTCCACTGGCCGGTAATTTCACGGACTTAAAACAATAAAATTCAGGGTTCAATACCCTGAGGTTGACAGATCACAGATAGTCAATTGTGTAGCTTTGCGCTATAAATAAATCCAATAGTTTGGTTCTAGTAATTTGTTTTATGTATCTTTTTTTGATAGCTTTAGTTGTGGGTCCTTTTTTGTTGTGACAACCCATATTTGCTTTTAATGTTATGTATCAGATCTGAAACTTACAGATTGTTAGCAAGCTGTTTTTCATAATTGAAAATTTATTAACATTTGTATGCACTAAATACTACATTTTACATGAGGAAACAAAAAACAAGCTACACTTAGAGACACCGCTAAGAAATAATCACTTTCCTGTTTTGACAAAAGTATTCTTAAACAGAGCAAATGAAATGAACATTAATGTCATATATTTAATCAAACATTGGTGCAATATACAGAGATATTTGTTAGCAAGAAATTTTAATCAATGAAGTATTTTCAGCTTGAAAGATTTCAGTTTATATTTTAATTTGTAGTAGGGACCGTGCGTGGCCTTGTAGTTGGCGAGCTCCGACTGCGAGTCCAAGGGTTAACATTTCGCGGTCTGATATCGGAAAAACGCGCTCCACACTTTGGAGCGTGGGTCATTATAAGAATAAAGCTCAAACCTTATTATTCGGTTAGACAAGAGTTGGCGGACGGTGTTGTTAACTAGCTGCCTACCTTCTAGTCTGCCAGTTCAAAACTAGAAACGACTAATGTGCAGTAGTTTTGCATGAAAATTCTGAAATAAACAATTATCAATTGTAGTAATTGGTGTCAGTAAGAAATAAAAAAGATGCACTGGAAAAAATCTTGTTCCAAATCAGTTAAAATGGTTATTTAGTGCAACTGGGTAAATTTTCAAAATGTTCATATTTACTAATTTATAGCACAGACTTCCACAAGGATTAACTTAAACCTGGCTATTTCCCGAATTTTCTCAATAACTTATTTTTTTTATAAAATATATCAAATTAATTTATTATAAATACCATTTATCTGTTTATTCAGAAACAACAAAATAAGTGGTTTGTTTTTTGTACAGAGAATTATGGGTAACTCCGTATAAGACCTTTTCAATTAAAGTATTAATAAGGTAGGAAATTTATTTCTGAGTTCTATGCATAGCCATTCCTAATTTGGAACTGATAGGCTAGATGGAAGGCATTTAATCAACAGCACACACCGTCAAATCTTGTTTGATCAAATATTAGAAGCTGAGCATCACTCTTATAATGCACAGGTCTCGAAGTGCAGAGCATGTTTTGGCAATAGTGAGCCACAAACCATGAATTTTAGGATTCACGGTCTGGGCTTGTCAACTACTATTAAAGAATATTCTATAATTAATGTTTTTATCACAGGTAATTTATTTAAACTGCACAGATATATAGAACTTGTAATTTTGGTGGTGAAGTTTAATTGTATTAAACACTAAACATGGTGTTTTGAGATGTATTCTACTCAACATGTTATTATATGATTTCAAGAATACATAACATTGATGCTATTCTTGTGAATTATGTGTGTCTAATACTCAGTTACCAACTGTTTCTTGGTTGTTGTTTTTAGAGAATATAATAGTTTTAAATAAGGAAACAATACATGTTTAATAAAAAATCCGTTCTTTGTTTAGAACCAATATATTTATCAAATATTAATAATATAAAACAAGATTATAGTTCAGTATTTGACCCTGATACGTCTTGTACAAAAGTTTGTGTTTTTATATTAAACAATTATGTATTTTATTAAATTCTTGGTTAGCTAAAGAAAACTAGGTCTACTTATGTTACAAACAGATCACACAAAATTTCCATCTGCATTGAATCCAACATCTTTCAACCTTCAGTTATATTTCAGTAACATTTCAATTATTCAAATAACACATTGAAGATAGTAGGTGATTACAAAGACTGATATTTAATATGACTAAGTTCTAATCATGAAATGATAATCATTGTATTATCTCTAATATTATACATTTAAAACACAGTTGACTATGATAGCTACATAGAGGGTTAAAGAAAATAAACGGAAATATATTAACATTTTATAAACAATAGATATCAGTTTATCTAAAGCTTCTTACAGTTTTACCACTGCTATAATAGATAGTCAGTTTATCTAAAGCTTCTAACAGTTTACCACTGCTATAATAGTCAGTTTACTACTGCTATAATAGATATCAGTTTATCTAAAGCTTCTTACAGTTTACCACTGCTATAATAGTCAATTTATCTAGAGCTTAAACAGTTTACCACTGCTATAATAGATATCAGTTTATCTAGAGCTTAAACAGTTTACCACTGCTATAATAGTCAGTTTATCTAGAGCTTCTTACAGTTTACTACTGCTATAATAGATAGTCAGTTTATCTAGAGCTTAAACAGTTTACTACTGCTATAATAGTCAGTTTATCTAGAGCTTCTTACAGTTTACTACTGCTATAATAGATAGTTTATCTAAAGCTTCTAACAGTTTACCACTGCTATAATAGATAGTCAGTTTATCTAGAGCTTCTAACAGTTTTACCACTGCTCTTATATATATATCAGTCAGTTTATCTAGACCTTCTAACAGTTTTACCACTGCTATAATAGATAGTCAGTTTATCTAGAGCTACTAACAGTTTACCACTGCTATAATAGATGTCAGTTTATCTAGAGCTTCTTACAGTTTACTACTGCTATAATAGATAGTCAGTTTATCTAAAGCTTCTTACAGTTTACCACTGCTATAATATATATCAGTCAGTTTATCTAGAGCTTCTTACAGTTTACTACTGCTATAATAGATGTCAGTCAGTTTATCTAGAGCTTCTTACAGTTTACCACTGCTATAATATATATATCAGTCAGTTTATCTAGACCTTCTAACAGTTTTACCACTGATATAATAGATAGTCAGTTTATCTAGAGCTACTAACAGTTTACCACTGCTATAATAGATAGTCGGTTTATCTAGAGCTTCTTACAGTTTACTACTGCTATAATAGATGTCAGTCAGTTTATCTAGAGCTTCTTACAGTTTACCACTGCTATAATATATATCAGTCAGTTTATCTAGAGCTTCTTACAGTTTACTACTGCTATAATATATAGTCAGTTTATCTAGAGCTACTAACAGTTTACCACTGCTATAATAGATGTCAGTCAGTTTATCTAGAGCTTCTAACAGTTTACCACTGCTATAATAGATAGTCAGTTTATCTAGACCTTCTAACAGTTTTACCACTGCCATAATAGATAGTCAGTTTATCTAGAGCTACTAACAGTTTACCACTGCTATAATAGATAGTCGGTTTATCTAGAGCTACTAACAGTTTACC
>NW_013675832.1:8251-14699 GCF_000517525.1 Limulus polyphemus
TATAATAGATAGTCAGTTTATCTAGAGCTACTAACAGTTTACCACTGCTATAATAGATAGTCAGTTTATCTAGAGCTACTAACAGTTTACTACTGCTATAATAGATGTCAGTCAGTTTATCTAGACCTTCTAACAGTTTTACCACTGCTATAATAGATAGTCAGTTTATCTAGAGCTACTAACAGTTTGCCCCTGAAGAAGAAAGGTCCACCTTTCGAAAGCACTCGGGTTATAGGGATTTTATTTATTTCTATCAAGACTTCTTGAACCTACGTGTTTTTCTAACATAATGAATGTTCTAAATTATGAACTTTCTTCTGTTTCCGTCGTCATACTTCAAATGATGACTCCACCTTTTTATAGCTCTGATGGATTACATCAGTCCTATAACTCCTGAAGCGTTTTGGTCTTGACATTTCAATACAATTTAGGGTTAATAGTCACTGTTAAAACAAGTTGGTTGAATAGAAATCCCTTTGGCAGTTAAGTTAGACGTCGAAAATGTTCAAACTTTTGTCTGTATTCATAATTTTAAGGAATTCTATAATTTTCACATATACGACTGAATATATTATACAGTACAATAAAACAGTTTTCGTAGTAACCACCTCACCAGATTGTCATAGTTGGTGACATATTTGTTTTGGTTGATTCTATCTTAGAAAATGGTTAATATTTCACTTTATACATTTTCAAAAGACACTCGTTTCTCTGTTACACTTCCTGGACCCATAGAGCTCTTCAAGAAGGATTCAATGGCGTCACCTAGCATCATGGCATCCAACAAGTTTTTATCATCCCAGGGAACAGTTCCTTCTTCATCATTCTCATCACCAGATTCTTTGTCGTTGTTAGAAGGAGGGGTTTCTTTCACGTTGTCGTTTTTACCGTACGTCTTGTCGGTCGACTTTTCTTTGAAAACTTCAACGGAAACTTCTTTATTTTCTTCGCCGCTAGAAGTTCTGCGGTATGAGGCTCTTTGTAATCGCGGACGTGTTCCTCGGTAACTCGCTGGTCGAATCAGTGATCCTTCCCTTCGGAGGTTCAGAGACTTGTCAGTAGAGGGATTCAACGTGTTTGATCGTGTAAAGCGACGAGGAATCTGTTTAGTCACTGGTTTGGATATTTCTTCTTCTTCGTTCTTATTGACGTCAGACATAATGAACATTAAGTCTTCAGTTTTACAGATTATTCCTTTCTTCTGTCTCCAAGTTTCTTGAGAAGGCTTATCTTCAGAGCGATGGTCATTGTTACTTGCACCAGGTTTTATCGACCCCATTTCTGGTCGTCCGTCTGATCCTCTTACTCCTTCCTCGCTACCAGAGTTTTTCTTCCTGAACGAGCTCATTTTATATCTTAAAGACTTTGTCGTCACAGGTTGAGAAAACTTAGATTCATCTCCGCTTGATGTTACTGAAAACCTTTTCAAGCTCCGCAGGAATTCAGCAGAAGAAAGTGTTCGACTGAATAACTTGGATGATTTCCACCCAACTCTTACCGGTTTCAGTTTGGTTTCAGTAGTGCCTTTATCTGGAACAGTTTCATCTGTAGAAAAGCGGACACAAGATCCTCTTCCTGGTTGTAAACGAAGGGAACTTCCACCTCTCTCGAACCTACGTGCTCGACAACTAGAAGACAATGTCTTTTCCACAGTATTCCTCTCATCCTCTTCTTGGACAACCGCCATTGCACGTCTAGGTCCCGGACATCTTCTGCTTTCACTTGTGGAAGATTTACCAATGGAACTTTGTCTTGTTATCGACATGTTGGACGTTACTTGCTTTCCCGCCAAATTCTCCACTGTGCTTCTAGCTTAGTGAATTGGTAAAGCTTATTATAACAGCTGAAGTAGTTGTGTACGGTGCTCAAAATGGTAGAAAAATTTGTTAATATTAATTTATGGTGCAGTAAGTGTATTCTACTTCCTACGAAGGGTTAATTATGGTTTGTAGGAAGTAGAATACACTTACTGCGTAGGAAGTAGAATACATTTACTGCACCATATTAACCCAGTACAAATTATTATTTAGTTAATTTATTATTCGTATCTGGTTGATACACTGTCGAAGAACGACAGTTTATTAAGATTTCTCATGCAAATCTCTTCTTACTCTTTGTATTCACACCAGGAGGACGAACACGTACAACACAGAAACGTATAATATTGTTAACATCTATATAACATTTAATCAAGAACAATTTGCCACATCGAAGAGACTGGATTAAACCAAGTAGCCTATATTATAGTATTCATTTGTATTTAAATAGTTATACTGATTGCCAGGTTGATTTTTGACACGTGGTAAAAAGTTATGGATATGGAATATTACACACCGAACCAAAAACGGATTCCTAAACGTCTATTTGATAAATGAGATGATAGTATTATGGACTCGGGCAGAATTTGATATGAATGACAAAAGTTGGCTTTTTATTATAATAGAAATACTGCGAGACAGATAAAATGTCTAATGTTTGTTACTCAACACCGATGGAATTTAAAAACCAGATGAAGGCAGAATTCAGGATACCAATCCTTTGTAACTCAACTCCTATGGAATTGGAGAACCAGATGGAGGCAGAATTAAGGATACCAATCCTTTGTAACTCAACTCCTATGGAATTGGAGAACCAGATGAAGGCAGAATTCAGGATACCAATCCTTTGTAACTCAACTCCTATGGAATTGGAGAACCAGATGGAGGCAGAATTAAGGATACCAATCCTTTGTAACTCAACTTCTATGGAATTGGGGAACCAGATGAAGGCAGAATTCGGGATACCAATTTATTGTAACTCAACTCCAATGGAATTGGAGAACCAGATGAAGGCAGAATTCGGGATATTAGAGCTATGTTACACAACGCAAATGGATTTCCAGGACCAAATGAAAGGAGAATTCAGACACCGAACTTTTGTTACTCAGCTTCGATAGAACTGTAAAATCAGATGAAGGCAAAATTTAAAACTCAAAAGCGTCGTCCCTCAACTATAATGCACTAAAACAGTTTCCAGTATCATGTTAAGATACTATTCAATTAGATACATATCTGTGAACAAAGACACATTATTTGAGCTTCATATGCATAAAATTTGGTGTTTTGTTGTAATGAATCTTTGAGCTTTAATGGTAAAAAAACAAAAAAAAAAAACAAACACGTGTTTGAAGTCGAGTGCGCCAACGCTAACAACGGTATAAACACATTATCGACGTCACGAACGCACCCAACTTTCTGAACCAAGTCGTTGGCTTGGAGGATAAAAGGGTTTCTTTATGATAATATAATAAGCTACCACGCAAGTTCTCAAGAGATATGTCATATCAGCGCTGTTTCTGTCAACTATCCTTTCATTAACCTTGGTTCTGTTTGCTTAACTTCTATCATCAAACTAAACGTTACGTCTTCTTCTCCCGTGAGACGACCTTTACTCGTCTCTGTCAACAAGATCTTGGCAAACATATTTCAATAGAAAGACTATAATTCAAAAATTATATGTATATATATACACACGCGCGAGAAACAAAGAAGAATCCTTTTGTTAATTGAAACTTACAATGATATCGTTGTTAGAAAGAAAGAAAGATTTAGACATTGATAGAAGTATGTTTTAAGTCTTAAAAAATCAAAATTATGCACATGTATTAAGCAAGTTTAAAAACAACTCGACTGTATTTATTAAAAACTTTAAGCTTATTCTCTAAACCTTATATCTCCTCCGGTGGAACAACATTAAGTTAAGACTTACATTGCTTAAATCCGGTGTTAATCGGCATACGTCGAAGTACTCGTATGTATCTACATATTTATATGTCAAAAATACAAATCACTATCTGCTAACAGACACACTAATAAGTGTTTTATGGAAAAATATCACACTTTACAAGACTCCCTCTTTTTTTTAAATATTTCCATTTTGGTATTCTTAAGAAAAATGAGATTGTTTTATAAAAATTACTTCATTAAATAATTTAAACCATATTAAATGTTCCATAGTTTAGTACATAAAGGTTTATAAACATAAATAAAACACCGAGGTAAAAAAAATAATTAAATTGTCTTTCTTAATAAGGTGCCACTTAGTGGCACAGCGGCATGTCTGCGGACTTGTAACACTAGAATCCGGGTTTCGATACCAGTGGTGGGCAGAGCACAGATAACCCATTGTGTAGCTTTGTGCTAAGCTACAAACAAACATCTTAATGAGGTACACCAGTGGCTCATCGGTAAGTCTTCAGGCTTACGACCATAAAATTTGTTTTTCTGACGTCTATACAACTTCAGTTCGTGCTTTGTTTCTGTTTTTCTAACGTCTAAACAACTTCAATTCGCGTTTTGTTTCTGTTTCATGTTTTTATTTATTTTTTCCTAAAAGTAATTCAGTTTGTACTAACTGTTCCGGCTGACAGAAGAAAAACGAATCGGTCTAGTTTAAGTGAAATAATATCCGTATTTCTGCCTATATATAGCTGTACTTAAAGTTCAGAACACGTATATATTGGGTGGTTAGGGCGCTCGACTCGCAATCTGAAGGTAGCAGGTTCGAATCCCCGTCTCGCCAAACATGTTCGCCCCTTTCAGCCGTGGGGATGTTATAATGTGACGATCAATCCCACTATTCGTTGGTAAAAGAGTAACCCAAGAGTTGGCGGTGGGTGGTGATGACTAGCTGCCTTCCCTCTAGTTTCACACTGCTAAATTAGAGACGGCTAGCGCAGATAGCCATCGTGTAGCTTTGCGCGAAATTAACAACAAACAAACAAACAAACTATCGTTATAGAATGTTTTCATCCACGGTTAGTTTTAATATTATCACAATGTTGACTGAATGGTATCACTGACGGTGGCTTTCGTACTTATAATGTATAAGAAACCATTCTGTCAATGTGGTAGAAATTTTACATATTGTACAGAACGTACAGTTTGTTATCTGCAGAATTTTGTTGAAATTAATTCTTATAATGAAGTTCATAAAATTGTTTGTCAACCGTAGGTAATCGAACCCCAAATTTTAACATTGTAAGTCTATAAACTTGCCGCTGTTCCATCACGGGACAAATGATTTGGTCAGATAGAAGTCTCTTAATCTTTTAATATTTTATTCCGCACTGAGTAGTTTGACGTCATTTCTGCTTAAATTAATGAACATTGGATCAAGAATATAGAACAATTAATTAGATACCGTTGTTACTTCTCAGTGATTCAAAAGAACAAGAATTAAAGTACAACTTGTAAATATTAAATAATTATATTAAATGTTTAATTATTTTCTGTTTATTTGCTTGTTTTAGGGAAACGCCACATTGGGTTATTTGCCGTGTTCACTGCGGGATCGAACCCCGGATTTAAGTGTTGTAAATACGTGGACTTACCGCTGTCCCATTGGTGGACAACATATTTCTGTATTGGGTGTTTCATCCTTACTTGTACCATATAACTGTAACATAGAGCTCGTCATCTCTAACTTATGATCAAATCAAACTAGCCACCTATATCGGAATGAAATATTAACCCATAATTAAAACAACTAATTTACTGTACCATTCTAGCTAGATGGAAACAAATATTTGTAATATTTAGGATTCATTTGTTGGGTAACTTGGCGACATTCTCTAACATAGTCCTAATAATATCTCACGAGTTTCGGTCAGCTTAAGTGCCATAAGTTAGTCATAAATCCGTATACTAAACTAAAATAAATAAGATTGAATATATCATATGTACATCCAAGATTTTAACCGATAATATGTAAAACTGTTAGTAAGATAACCTACTCACATCTACGTCACTTCTTATTCAGGACTTACTTAACAACTTCTAAGTATTGACAAGGGAAATTGACCAATGATTAACAAGGGAAATCGACCAATGATTAACAGGTGAAATCGACCAATGATTAACAGGTGAAATCGACCAATGATTAACAGGTGAAATCGACCAATGATTTACAGGTAAAATCGACCAAGGATTGGCAGGGGAAATCGACCAATGATTAACAAGGGAAATCTGGTACTGGAAATCACAGTGAAGTTGAGATTTGAAGCTGAAGTTATTGGACAAAGCTGAGAGGTGAAGCTGGAGTTCGTGGCGGCATTATTGGACAAAGTTGAGAGGTGAAGCTGTAGTTCGTGGTGGCGTTATTAGACAAGGTTGAGAGGTGAAGTGGTAGTTCGTGGTGGCGTTATTGGACAAGGTTGAGAGGTGAAGCTATAGTTCGTGGTGGCGTTATTGGACAAGGTTGAGAGGTGAAGCTGTAGTTCGTGGTAGCGTTATCGGAAAATGTTGAGCGTTTAAATGGGAGTTCGAAGTGGCGTTATTGGACAAGGTTGAGAGGTGAAGCTGGAGTTCGTGGTGGCGTTATCGGAAAATGTTGAGCGTTTAAATGGGAGTTCGAAGTGGCGTTATTGGACAAGGTTGAGAGGTGAAGCTGGAGTTCGTGGTGGCGTTAT
>NW_013675832.1:15642-16373 GCF_000517525.1 Limulus polyphemus
CTTAACACTAGTCGTTTAACACTAATATGCTATAACACCTATTAAAGATCAGGACAGCTACCTTAACACTAGTCGTTTAACACTAATATGCTATAACACCTATTAAAGATCAGGACAGCTACCTTAACACTAGTCGTTTAACACTAATATCCTATAACACCTATTAAAGATCAGAACAGCTACCTTAACACTAGTCGTTTAACACTAATGTGCTATAACACCTGTTAAAGATCAGGACAGCTACCTTAACACTAGTCGTTTAACATTAATATGCTATAACACCTGTTAAAGATCAGGACAGCTACCTTAATACAATTCGTTTAACATTAATATGCTATAACCCCTATTAAAGATCAGGACAGCTACCTTAACACTAGTCATTTAACATTAATATGCTATAACACCTGTTAAAGATCAGGACAGCTTCCTTAACACTAGTCGTTTAACATTAATATGCTATAACACCTGTTAAAGATCAGGACAGCTACCTTAATACAATTCGTTTAACATTAATATGCTATAACACATGTTAAGGATCAGGACAGCTGCCTTAACACTAGTCGTTTAACATTAATATACTATAACACCTGTTAAGGATCAGGACAGCTACCTTAACACTAGTCGTTTAACATTAATATGCTATAACACCTGTTAAGGATCAGGACAGCTACCTTAACATTAGTCGTTTAACATTAATATGCTATAACACCTGTTAAGGATCAGGACAGCTA
>NW_013675832.1:17322-20819 GCF_000517525.1 Limulus polyphemus
CACTTAATACAATTCGTTTAACATTAATATGCTATAACACCTGTTAAGGATCAGGACAGCTAACTTAACACTAGTCGTTTAACATTAATATGCCATAACACCTGTTAAAGATCAGGACAGCTGTCATAGAAATAACACACTCACATGATGAGTACACCGGAATGGACGGGAACTGCCTGTTGTAAAAACAACACAAGTATAGAGGACGACGTTTCTTCAAGTTGTCATCCATTCCAGTGTACTCATCCTGAATATTCTGCCTAAATAATCTGTCAAGAATAACACACTCACATATTATATATGGATACCTATACAAGAAAATTTATATAATATAACACATAATATATGCATGTATTTAAGAACATTTAAATAGTATATAAGATAGAACACATCATATGTACACAAATAGCTTACTTGCGGTAGCGATTACCCGCAGCTCCTTTAGGATAAAGAAAGAACGAGAAACTTTTCTACGTTTCTTGTAAAAAGACATCACTTGACATCGTTCACCAACCGGGAATGAGTTACATCGTTGAATTTTATTAAGCATGCGCACAGGAATCCCGTTTGGCGCTATCTAGTGACGCTCTTGTACTGAGTTTTGGTGAATTTTTTGTACTTACGTTAACAACAGTTAAAATTAGCCAAATACTTGTCGTTTTAAATATTTTATCTCTATTCTGTGTTTACGACAAACAAACCAGAACAAAATTGTTGGCCAACAATGAAGGAGGGGTGTCGAGTAGAAATAAACGGGGCAGTTTCCATAATACTTCCCAATGTAATTATAAAACTAGACTTAAAAATGTGACAAAATATACGGTAACAATACAAGGAAAAACAAAAAGAGGGGGGAGGGAGTACACGAGTATTTCTTTCTAGCTATTCATCAGAGAGGGCGGGTGGTGGAATATGTACAAGTTCAGTGTCAACTGGCACTGAATGAATGAGTTGACGTGAATCTTCAACAGCCGCGGCACTTGAAATTCCTTTAGGCAGGATTAGAGTAAATTAATCTATGAGACCTTTGTAATTAATGAAAAAGATGTCCCATTTTTAATTAATTAAAAAGTTGTTCCGTCTGTTTGTTTCTTAATTAATTAAAAAGTTGTCCCCATTTTAATTAATGAAAAAGATGTCCCATTTTTTAATTAATTAAAAAGATGTGTCTTTCTTAATTAATTAAAAAGTTTCCCCTTTTTAATTAATTAAAAAATAGACCCCCTGTGTTTTTCTTTAATTAATTAAAAGTTGTCCTCTATGTTTGTTTCTTTAATTAATTAAAAAGGTGTCCCCTGTGTTTGCTTCTTTAATTATATAAAAGTTGTCCCGTGTGTTTGTTATTTAATTAGTTAAAAATTTGTCTTCTGTGTTTGTTTCTTTAACTAATTAAAAATAGTCCCCTGTGTTTGTTCTTTAATTAATTAAAAAGTTGTCCTGTATGTTTGTATTTTAATTAATTAAAAAGTTGTCCCCTTTTTAATTAATTAAAAAGATGTCCCCGTGTTTGTTCTTTAATTAATTAAAAAGTTGTATATTATATATTATAAGAGTTGTCGGTTGGTGTTGTTTGCTAGTTGCCATCCCTCTAGTCTGTCACTGCTAAATTAGGGACAGCTAGCCCTTGTGTAGCTTTGTGCAAAATTTGTGTCCGTGGGACAGCAGTAAGTTTGCGGTCTTACAACACTAAGATCTAGAGTTCGATTCCCAGCGGTTGACAGAGCGAAGATAGCCCATTGTGTAGCTTTGGGTTAAACAAACACCAAACCAGTCATTAAAAACTGGAAGGTGGATTTGTAAAGTAGCAGAAGAAGAAAATAGTGAAAGAAGGTGGGAAGTTTTTTTGTTTTGTTTGTAGTTAAGCATAAAGCTACACAATTGGCTATTTGTGCTCTGCCCACCACGGGTATCAAAACCCGGTTTCCGCAGACATACCACTGTGCCACTGGGGAGAACGTGAGAAAGAAAAATGTATTTTACACATAAAATATGACAAAAACAAACATACTGAGGAAGGTAGCCCTGATTAAAACAGTGTATTCAGTCCACGAATATAATCATAGAAATGCAAATCATAAAAACCCTCTTTAAAAAAACAACTGCTTTAGACAGAAATCTATGAGTCATGAAGTAGGAGAAAAATCAAGTTATTCCGTTAATTATAATAGTTTTAGAAAAGTTAAATATTATCATTCTAATCTAAAAATACTTATAACACACACACAAAAAAAAAACGGAGATAGAACTTTACCGAAGGTAACTATTAATGTGATGAAAAGGAAAAACTAGCTTAATTTAAATACCAAAAAAAAAGACCAAAGATTTTTAAAGATTTTAAATTCAAGTGCAGTTAACTTAAAATAAAGATATTGTCTTATTAAGTAAAGAACAGTCTCATTGGTCATTTAGAATAATGTTTGTTTGTTGTTAAACACAATGGACTATTTGTGATGTGGTCAACGAAACTCGAATTTTAGCGTCATAAGTCCAGTGGTTTACCGCGGAGCCATTTGAAGGCTGAAAATAATGTAAATGAAATTTTAAATTGTTTGTTTTTGAATTTCGCGCAAAGCTACACGAGGGATATCTGCGCTAGCCGTCCCTAATTTAGCAGCGTAAGACTAGAGGGAAGGCAGCTAGTCATCACCACCCACCGCCAACTATTGGGCTACTCTTTTACCAACGAATAGTGGGATTGACCGTCACATTATAACGCTCCCACGGCTGAAAGGGCGAGCATGTTTGGTGTGACGGGGATTCGAACCCGCGACCCTCAGATTGCGAGTCGAGTGCCTTAACCACCTGGTCATGCCGGGCCGAAATTTTAAATATTGTAAATAGAAAAACAATTACGCCCAGAGGTTGTTCATGTGAACATTTCATAGTGCCTTCAAATTAAATTATTGTTGGTTTTATATGCCAACTTAAACAATAGGCTATTTTTATTCTGTCTACCGTAGGTATCGAACCCCAGATTAATTGGATCATACAATGCTGAAATCAAAAACCAATTTTATTCCAAGTAAAAAAAAGTGTTGTGGAGAAGTAGATATTTTATGTGATAAAACTGAAAACTTAAAGATTTAATTACCAAGTCTAAAAATAAACAAGAAAAAAACAACACAATTTTAAAATCTTTGAGGAAAAAGTGTGTCATCTATAGTAGAGCAAAAAAGAGAAATAAAATTATTATTATGACTAATCTATGCCTCCTGGTGAGACAGCGGTAAGTTTACGGACTTAATAACACCAAAAATCCAGGGTTTGATTCGTTGCGGTCTTCCTTTAAAACCAAACAAGACTATTTCCAGAAAGAAATGCTAACTCACCACCTTACAAGTATGTCGATTTTAAAATGTTTACTGAGAAGATTTCAATGTTAAAGAGGCTATTTATTAAATTTGAAGACAATGTGAACTGTTTATATATATACTTTCTAGGATACATAAATCATAAGCAGTTAATAATATACAGTAATCCCTCGATTAGTGCGGTTA
>NW_013675833.1:0-1731 GCF_000517525.1 Limulus polyphemus
CTAGGCTATAGATCTGAGGATACGTAGTTCTTGTCACACTATACTATAGATCTGAGGATACGTAGTTCTTGTCATGCCAGGCTATAGATCTGAGGATACGTGGTTCTTATCATGCTAGGCTATAGATCTGAGGATACATAGTTCTTGTCATACTAGGCTATAGATCTGAGGATACATTGTTCTTGTTATGCTAGGCTATAGATCTGAGGATACGTAGTTCTTGTCATACTAGGCTATAGATCTGAGGATACGTAGTTCTTGTCATACTAGGCTATAAATCCGAGGATACGTGGCTATCGTCGTACTAGGCTAT
This sequence comes from Limulus polyphemus, assembly GCF_000517525.1. NCBI lineage: Eukaryota > Metazoa > Arthropoda > Merostomata > Xiphosura > Limulidae > Limulus > Limulus polyphemus. Next base: position 314 of record NW_013675833.1, read on the forward strand.
AGATCTGAGGATACGTAGTTCTTGTCATGCTAGGCTATAGATCTGAGGATACATAGTTCTTGTCATACTAGGCTGTAGAATCGAGGATACGTGGTTCTCGTCGTCCTGGGCTATAGGGCCGAGGATACGTGGTTCTCATCCACTTGCTACAAAATAGGACCCCTCACTTTAGTGCTGTAGGTGCGTTATAAAGGTGACAATAAAATCCCACTATTTAGTTAGAGTAGTCCACGAGTTGGGACTGGCTGCTGTTGACTTTTTCTCAATATTATCCGTTCAAGATATGTCACAGATAGCCATCGTGTAGCTTTGCGCGCAAACAAACAAAAAAAAAAAACAACACAAAACCGGTGATACGTCTCTGATCTGTAGCCTGAGTACTTTATTAATTGTCTTTGTTTTATTTTTGCCAAGAACACCTTCTGAGGCATTAATAAGAAATATATATGAGATGGACTTTCACGAAGTTAAACACTCTGAAAACCAATAATGTCATATTCTAACCCGTCACCTTTTCGTGCTGTTTAGTTAAACATTGTTTCGTAAATAATGATTACAGAAAAATTTATTGTTGGGATAGATGATCCGATAACTTGTTTGTAATCGAAATTTCGTAAACTTTGACGAATTATATAATGTCTAAATATGATCAATTTCTTCATATCGCATTTATGATATAAATATTGTAAATACTGAATAACGTGCCTCATATAAATAGCATAAGTTTGTGATTTTTTTAACATAAGAATAATCAACTAGTTTCTGGTAACATATTTGTCATATATGATCACTTATGAACCTAAACATGACGAATAAAGTACTTTCCAACCATAAGTTTGTGGTAAGGTTATTAGAAGGTAGACAGTATAAGTTATCTGACGTCAACATGTTTATAATCTAAACACTATCAAGACGTTTCTGGTAACGTTTTTAGAACGTAGACAGGAAAAGGTATCTGACGTCAACATGTTTGGAATCTAAACACGGTCAAAAAGTTTGTAGTAACGCTTTTCATCGTTGTTTGTAATAACTTTAATTGGACAATATATCATCAGCCCAAAAGTAAGGCTTACTGACTAACAACAATGTAATGTAATGAATTAATTATACAAATGCTATACCAATTATAACAAAACAGTTGCATGTCTTCAATTCAGATAATCGTTTGGGAAACACTTAACAATGAAACATTAACTGAATAATATAAATATAATAGTACTGACTGTTGATAGTAACTAAATCTATATAAATATAATAGTACTGTTTCTTGATACTAACTAAATCTATATAAATATAATAGTAATGACTGTTGATAATAATTAAATCTATATAAATATAATAGTACTGTTTCTTGATACTAACTAAATCTATAAAAATGTAATAGTACTATATGCTGATAGTAACTGAATCTATATAAA
>NW_013675833.1:2070-3671 GCF_000517525.1 Limulus polyphemus
GAATCTAAAAACGGTCAAGAAGTTTGTGATAACGTATCTGACGTCAACATGTTTAGAATCTAAAAACGGTCAAGAAGTTTGTGATAACGTATCTGACGTCAACATGTTTAGAATCTAAAAACGGTCAAGAAGTTTGTGATAACGTATCTGACGTCAACATGTTTGGAATCTAAACACGGTCAACAAGTTTGTAGTAACGCTTTTCATGGTTGTTTGTAATAACGTAAATTGGACAATATATCATCAGCACAAAAGTAAGGCTTACCGACTAACAACAATGTAATGTAATGAATTATTTTATACAAATGCTATACCGATTATAACAAAACAGTTACATGTCTTCAATTTAGATAATCGTTTGGGAAACACTTAACAATAAAACATTAACTGAATAATATAAATATAATAGTACTGACTGTTGATAGTAACTAAATCTATATAAATATAATAGTACTGTTTCTTGATACTAACTAAATCTATATAAATGTAATAGTACTGACTGATGATATTAACTAAATCTATATAAATATAATAGTACTGACTGCTGATAGTAACTAAATCTATATAAATATAATAATACTGACTGTTGATAGTAAATAAATCTATATAAATATAATAGTACTGACTGCTGATACTAACTAAATCTATATAAATATAATAGTACTGACTGTTGATAGTAACTAAATCTATAAAAATGTAATAGTACTATATGCTGATAGTAACTGAATCTATATAAATATAATTGTACTGACTATTGACAGTAATTAAATCTATATAAATATAATTATACTGTCTATTGATAATAACTAAATCTATATAAACATAAATGTACTGTTTGTTGATAGTAACTAAATCTTAATAAGAATAATAGTACTGTCTATTGATAGCAACTAAATCTATATAAATATAATAGTACTGTCTGTTGATAGTAATTAAACGTATATAAAGATACTTATATTGTCTATTGATAATAACTAAATCTATATAAAAATAATTGTACTGTCTGTTAATAGTAATTAAATCTAATTAAGAATAATAGTACTGTGTCTTGATAGTAACTAAATGTTTATAAAAATAATAGTAATGTCTGTTGACAGTAAGTAAATCTATATAAATATCATAATACTGTCTGTTGATAGTAACTACATCTACATAAATATAATAGTACTGACTATTGATAGTAATTAAATCTATATAAATATAATAGTACTGTATGTTGATAGTAATTAACCTTACTTAAATATAATAGTACTGACTGTTGATAGTAACTAAATCTATATAAATATAATAGTACTGTCAATTGATAGTAACTAAATCTACATAAATTTAATAGTTCTTTCTCTTGATAGTATCTAAATTTATATAAATATAATAGTACTGACTGTTGATAGTAATAAATCTACATAAATATCATAATACTATCTGTTGATACTAACTAAATCTATATGAATATAATAGTACTGACTTTTGGTAGTAACTAAATCTATATAAATATAATAGTACCATCTGTTGATAGTAACTAAATCTATATAAATATAATAGTACCATCTGTTGATAGTAACTAAATCTATATAAATATAATTGTACTGTCTGCTGATAGT
>NW_013675833.1:4532-5264 GCF_000517525.1 Limulus polyphemus
TCTACATAATTATGGTACTATTTATTGATAGTAACTAAATCTATATAAATATAATAGTACTGTCTGTTGATAATAACTAAATCTATATAAAAATAATTGTACTGTCTGTTGATAGTAACGAAATCTATATAAATATAATAGTACTGTCAATTCATAGTAACTAAATCTATATAAATATAATAGTACTGTCATTTGATAGTAACTAAATCTACATAAATATAATAGTATTGTCTGTTGATAGTCTAAATCTATATAAATATAATAGTAATGACTGTTGATAGTAACTAAATCTATATAAATATAATAGTACTGAATGTTGATAGTAACTAAATTTACATAAATATAATAGCACTGTATGTTGATAGTAACTAAATCTACATAAATATAATAGAACTGACTGGTGATAGTAACAAAATTTACATAAATATAATAGCACTGACTGTTGATAGTAACTAAATCTATGTAAATAGAGTACTGTTTGTTGATATAATTAAATCTATATAAATATAATCGTACTGTCTGCTGATAGTAATTAAATCTATATAAATATAATAGTACTGTCTGTTGCTAGTAAATAAATCTATATAAATATAATAGCACTGAATGTTGATAGTAACTAAATCTATATAAATATAATAGTACTGACTGTTGATAGTAACTAAATCTATATAAATATAATAGTACTGACTGTTGATAGTAACTAAATCTACATAATTATATAGTCTGTTGATA
>NW_013675833.1:6076-6956 GCF_000517525.1 Limulus polyphemus
CATAAATATAGTAGTACTCTCTGTTGACAGTAACTAATTCTAATTTTATATAATAATACTGTCTACTGATAGTAACTAGATCTATATAAATATAATAGTACTGTCTGTTGACAGTAACTAAGTCTATATAAATATAATAGTACTGTCTGTTGATAGTAACTGAATCTATGTAAATATAGTAATGTATGTTGGTAGTAAATAAATCTATATAAATATAATTGTACTGACTGTTGATAGTAACTAAATCTATATAAATATATTGATACTGAATGTTGATAATAATTAAATCTATATAAATATACTACTGTCTGTTGATAGTAACTAAACCTATATAAATATAATAGTACTGTCTGTTGATAGTAACTAAATCTATATAAATATAGTATTGTCTGTTGATAGTAACTAAATCTATATAAATATAGTAATGTCTGTTGATAGTAACTAAATCTATATAAATATAGTAATGTCTGTTGATAGTAACTAAATCTATATAAATATAGTACTGTCTGTTGATAGTAACTAATTCTACATTAACATAATAGTACTGTCTGTTGATAGTACCTAAATCTATATAAATATAGTACTGTCTGTTGATAGTAACTAATTCTACATTAACATAATAGTACTGTCTGTTGATAGTACCTAAATCTATATAAATATAGTACTGTCTGTTGATAGTAACTAAATCTATATAAATATAGTACTGTCTGTTGATAGTACCTAAATCTATATAAATATAGTACTGTCTGTTGATAGTAACTAAATCTACATGAATATAATAGTAGTGTCTGTTGATAGTAACTAAATCTATATAAGTATAATAGTACTGTCTGTTGATAGTAACTAAATCTACATGAATATAATAGTAGTGTCTGTTGAT
>NW_013675833.1:7916-8745 GCF_000517525.1 Limulus polyphemus
ATATATATATATATATATTGATTACTAAGATATAAAAGTCTAGGTTTGTTTGTTTTGAATTTCGCGCAAAGCTACACGAGGGCTATCTGCGCTAGCCGTCCCTAATTTAACAGTGTAAGACTAGACGGAAGGCAACTATCTTCACCACCCACCGCCAACTCTTGGGCTACTCTTTTACCAATGAATAGCGGGATTGACCGTCACATTATAACGCCCCCACGGCTGAAAGGGCGAGCATGTTTGGTGAGACGGGGATTGATTCGAACCCGCAACCCTTCGATTGCGAGTCGAGCGCCCTAACCACCTGGCCATACTGGGTCCTCTGAATCGATCTTCTTGAACTTTGTCTCTGTATTCGAGTCATATCAGATACAAATGGAAGTGTTCTGAACATTTATTTCAACGTCTGTGTTGAATTAACCTTCGCAGATCAATCCTTTTAATTTTACCAACAAAATAATTAATGTAATCTCTTGAACTTTTCAGTTGATTCTTGGTTCCACTTATCAGTCAGGATGATATCTGTTCAACAAACAAGCAGATACGTAACAATATAATACAGACATTTTCCGACGACTTCTTTAGTGTCAACAGAAAACAAACATTTTCCTGGGGACTTCTTTAGTGTCAATATAATGCAGACATTTTCAAGGGGACTTCTTTAGTGTCAATAAAATATGGACATTTTCCTGGGATTTTCTTTTAGTGTCAATATAATATAGGTATTTTCCTGGCGACTTCTTTAGTGTTAATATAAAACAGACATTTTCCTGGGGATTTCTTTTAGTGTCAATATAATACAGATATTTTCTTGAGGACTTCTTTAGTG
>NW_013675833.1:8755-9974 GCF_000517525.1 Limulus polyphemus
AGTACTGTCTTTTGATAGTAACTAAATCTATACAAAAAATAGTACTGTCTTTTGATAGTAACTAAATCTATATAAGTATAATAGTACTGCCTATTGATAGACCCTAAATCTATATAAATACAATAGTACTGTCAATTGATAGACACTAAATCTACATAAATATAATAGTACTGTATGTTGAGAATAACTAAATCTATATAAATATAATAGTACTGACTGTTGATATTAACTAAATCTATATAAATATAGTAATGTCTGTTGATAGTAACTAAATCTATATAAATATAGTAATGTCTGTTGATAGTAACTAAATCTATATAAATATAGTACTGTCTGTTGATAGTAACTAATTCTACATTAACATAATGGTACTGTCTATTGATAGTAACTAAATATATATAAATATAATATCAATTATATCATATCAATATAAGTTCTAGTATAAACTACACAACGAATATTTCTAAAGAATACGATAAAAACTTCACGTGATCAGCTTTATAACCTGTGACGTTTAAATACTCTCGAAAAAGGCATTAGCCGAAACGTCTCTGTCCTTCAGTCTTGTTTGTATGTTTTTTATGTTCGCGCAAAGCCACACGAGGGCTATCTGCCGTCCCTAATTCAGCAGTGTAAGACTAGAGGGAAGGCAACTAGTCTTCACCACCCACCCCCAACTCTTGGGCTACTCTTTTACCAATGAATAGCGGGACTGACCGTCACATTATAACGCCCGCACGGTTGAAAGGGCGAGCATGTTTGGTGGGACGGGGATTAGAACTTGCGACCCGTAGATTGCGAGTAGAGCGCCCTAACCACTCGACTATGCTAGGCCACGAATGATCAGGAAACAATACTATGAACAACATATTTCATGACATGTTCTAGTAATATAATATAGAAATATTAAAATATATGCACTGAAGATTTCGTAAAGAATTGGTGTGTCGATTCTAGCGCCCTCTTCTGATCAACTTATAACTCAAACAAAAATAGTTGTTATAACTGTAGTTTTTTATCTAAAATCCAGAAAACAGAAAGAAAAGAGCAGATATCATATCAATCCAAGGATCTACATCGGAACCTCTATAAGTACTACACTGGATTCTAGCGCCCTCTTCCGGCCAGACGGCAATTTAAACAGGAATAATAGGATGCAGTATGTATTTTAATACATTCAATTCCTGCGGGAAGTAACCTTATATATATATATATATAT
>NW_013675833.1:10954-21910 GCF_000517525.1 Limulus polyphemus
ACAGACATTTTCCTGGGGATTTCTTTTAGTGTCAATATAATACAGATATTTTCTTGAGGACTTCTTTAGTGTCAATACAATACAGACATTTTCAAGGGGTCTTCTTTAGTGTCAATATAAAACATACATTTATCTGTGGACTTCTTTAGTGTCAATATAAAACAGACATTTATCTGTGGACTTCTTTAGTGTCAATATAATACAGATATTTTCCTGGCGACTTCTTTAGTGTCAATATAAAACAGACATTTATCTGTGGACTTCTTTAGTGACAATATAAAACAGACATTTATCTGTGGACTTCTTTAGTGTCAATATAATACAGATATTTTCCTGGCGACTTCTTTAGTGTCAATATAAAACAGACATTTATCTGTGGACTTCTTTAGTGTCAATATAATACAGATATTTTCCTGGCGACTTCTTTAGTGTCAATATAAAACAGACATTTATCTGTGGACTTCTTTAGTGACAATATAAAACAGACATTTATCTGTGGACTTCTTTAGTGACAATATAAAACAGACATTTATCTGTGGACTTCTTTAGTGACAATATAAAACAGACATTTATCTGTGGACTTCTTTAGTGTCAATATAATACAGATATTTTCTTGAGGACTTCTTTAGTGTCAATATATAAAGACATTTATCTGGGGACTTCTTTAGTGTCAATATAATACAGATATTTTCTTGAGGACTTCTTTAGTGTCAATATATAAAGACATTTATCTGGGGACTTCTTTAGTGTCAATATAATACAGATATTTTCTTGAGGACTTCTTTAGTGTCAATATATAAAGACATTTATCTGGGGACTTCTTTAGTGTCAATATAATACAGATATTTTCCTGGGGATTTCTTTAGTGTCAATATATAAAGACATTTATCTGGGGACTTCTACAGAAATAGCTCGAACATCTTATAAACATATCAGTGTATAGTGCTTTAACTACAAAAGATGCCCCCCCCCCGCATAAAAGTAAATAGGCCCTCTTTATATTTCCATATAATTGTAGTTACGATTCTTGCTGATCCGGTCCCCTTTTGGCTACCCCACCCCCGATAATTTAGGGGCTACGGGGGCGTATTTAGACCGCTGTCAGTATGAACATATGCAAGTAATTTAAAATGTTTGATTTTGGATAAAAAGTGATTTATCTCAGCATCCAGTTTTATCGTTTCGTTGAAATCATTTGAAAAGAAAAGAAAGTAAATCAATACCGAAACCAAAATTAGTGTTTGGTGTAAAAAAAAGGTAATAATAAGTTGAGTAATTTAAAACATAACCGAATTCTTATGTAACAAAATATCATCAATTAAATGACAGTGCCGGCAAAGGTAATAAAAATCTAACACAATTTGTTAAGCAACGAAATTCAAATAATTTTTCTTAACTAATCACATTCCAGAAAAAAAGAAATATATTATTCAAATCCGACGTTTCGGTTTGTGCCTTTCTCAATGGTTATAGTTGAGTTAATCGTAAGCCGGAACGCCGGGTATGAATAAAATGTTGTTGTTTTTTGGGGGGATTATTTGTTTTTGGTAAACATGATTTTAGCACTCCAATTTGCAAAGTTTAAAAATGTATACGTTTTTACACGTGTAACACATCTGCAATATTATCATTATAAAATTAAAAATACATGTGTAACAACGTATACGTTTTTAATTTTATAATAATAATATTGTAGATGTGTTACACGTGTAAAAACGTATACGTTTTTAATTTTATAATAATGATATTGCAACGTATACATTTTTAATTTTATAATAATAATATTGTAGATGTGTTTAATAATATTGTAGATGTGTTACACGTGTAATTATAAAACTAAAAATGTATACGTTTTTTCACGTGTAACACGTCTACAATATTATTATTATAAAACTAAAAATGTATACGTTTTTCACGTGTAACACATCTACAATATTATTATATAACTCTTGATAAACTGATTGGGTAGCAACTTTTCGAACAATGTATTTTATAAAGTAAGTGATTGTCTGTTTGTTATTAAGCACAAAGTTACACAGTGCTATCTGTGCTATGCCCACCACGAGTCGCTGAGTTGGGAGTGGGTGCACTCATGCGATACCATAACTTTTTTATACAGGGTTTCCGAAAAGTCTGCAACCACAGGTGATTTGTAGCTATTCTAAATTTGAGATACGTGACTGGTTATGTTAAAGCATGAGTTGGTTAAGTTCATGCTGTTGTTAGTCCAAACTTGTTTTGAAACATAAAGACAGCATGTAAAATTCGTTGAAGTACCTATAAAGATAGCATGTAAAATTCGTTGAAGTACCTATAAAGATAACATGTAAAATTCGTTGAAGTACCTATAAAGATAGCATGTAAAATTCGTTGAAGTACCTATAAAGATAACATGTAAAATTCGGTGAAGTACCTATAAAGATAACATGTAAAATTCGTTGAAGTACCTATAAAGATAACATGTAAAATTCGTTGAAGTACCTATAAAGGTAGCATTTACAATTCGTTGAAGTACCTATAAAGACAGCATGTACAATTCGTTGAAGTACCTATAAAGATAGCATGTACAATTCGTTGAAGTACCTATAAAGACAGAATGTACAATTCGTTGAAGTACCTATAAAGACAGAATGTACAATTCGTTGAAGTACCTATAAAGACAGCATGTACAATTCGTTGAAGTACCCATAAAGACAGCATGTACAATTCGTTGAAGTATCCATAAAGGTAGCATTTACAATTCGTTGAAGTACCTATAAAGACAGCATGTACAATTCGTTGAAGTACCTATAAAGATAACATGTAAAATTCGTTGAAGTACCTATAAAGACAGCATGTACAATTCGTTGAAGTACCTATAAAGACAGAATGTACAATTCGTTGAAGTACCTATAAAGATAACATGTACAATTCGTTGAAGTACCTATAAAGAAAGCATGTACAATTCGTTGAAGTACCTATAAAGACAGCATGTACAATTCGTTGAAGTACCTATAAAGACAGCATGTACAATTCGTTGAAGTACCTATAAAGACAGAATGTACAATTCGTTGAAGTACCTATAAAGACAAAATAGTTTAGCGTTTTTCTTGCAATATAAAGTGAATAGGTTGGAAAGATGGTTCATATTTGTCTATAAAAATCTTCACCAACACAACCATGATAGTAACGACAGACATTCCTTGCATTTTCATTGTTTAATTAAATTAGATTGGTATTTTAGGATGTGTTTTTGTCGTAGGGAAAAAAAAAAGGCTTCGATCCCTTATATTAATAAAATTAGCTTTATAAAGCATGTGAAATTCCTTACGAAACTATAGTGAACTGGGTGAAACGAGTCGTCAACACTGTATATGGCAAATACATAATGTGGTTCGAATACTATTATTATACACGACTTCTAATTCTTGAAAATCTCTAAGGCCCTAGATTAAGAATGTAGTGTTTAAAAATGTAACAGGCTTAATACTAATGTCTTATGACAAGTGTACTTAGTTGCAATCATGCTTCGCCAGCTTGAATAAGGCGTACACACCATAACTACCGTGTTTGTTGTATTCCAGCTAGTATGATGAGCTCTGGATTTAGCGAAAAGCGTCGTTAGCAATGAATATGTTAAATATGTGGCGGGAATATTATTATCTTACACTTATCTAATTCTTGAAAATCCCTAAGGGATTAGATTAAGATTGTGATATTTAAAAATGTAATAAACCTAACACTAATGTCTTATGACAAGTATCATTAGTTATAATAAGGCTTCGTAAACTTGTAAAAGGCGTTCACACCATAAGAATTCTCTATTGCTAATTTCTCTGTATTGGAAGGAAAAAACAATTTTCCGCCATCGCCACAAACGTAGTGTGTTTCAGATACAGAGTGTTTGAGTGATAACTAGAGTTTCAATGCAAAATTGTTGCTACAATTCAAGTAAATTTCAGAAAATGAGGAGGTTAAAGCGCCCTCTACCTCCTTTAAGAAGGATGGTACTGATCTATACAAATATTTACAATAAAAAGTAAATATTTTGTGAATATTTTAAATGAAATGTAAAAATTATAGAACGTAAACTGTCAAATTTTGTTATTTTTTTCACAAACGAGGATTGAGAATGATAAACAAAAATAAGCCTACATTTGGGTTTAAGGATATTGCCAATTATCACATTTAAATTTCTTTTATTTTGCCTCTTAAAAAGTTTTCAAGACACCTGGTGGCGATAGCATGAGTCACGATACGTGTTTCACAGAGGAAGAACACTAGTATTTATGCAAGACGATTTGAATAATCTTGCTTTAACTTCCTCGTTACTAGCGGATTGCGGGCTCACTAGTCACGCGATTATTTCTATCAGCTTTACACTTCTCACGGTATTCTTACATTAATGACAACAAACATAGTCGTTCTTATTGTTGTTTCACAAAAGCTACAAACTCCGTGATTTCCTGGCCCAGAATTCAGTATTCGAAGACTATTTAATTGTGTTTTCACTTTAGCTCCATTTGTCATGAACTCGTGCATGATTACAATAAACTTATCTGATTTATTCTACACACATTAATAGTAGCAGAATAAAATTAATAGTAAGTTTTACGTAAAAATGTTTTATTCGGTTTTGTTTAATGCTATACGAAGAATATATACTTGAAATATTATCATTATTGTTGCTTTCATACACTATTTTGATGAATACTGTTGATCAGCATGGTATGATCGACTTCTAGTATTATTGTTATTGTGTTTCTATATTAGCTTGATGAATACTGTTGAATAAAAATATAAATAATCAAGTACTAGTCTTATTGTTATTGTCTTTCTATATTAGCTTGATGAATGTGTGATCGAGTTCTAGGCTTATTATTATTGTGTTTCTATGTTATCTTAATGAATACTGTTGATTAATAATATAAATGATCGAGTAGTAATCTAATTCTTATTGTGTTTCTATATCATCTTGATGGATACTGTTGATCAACGATATAAATGATCGAGTTCTAGTTTTGTTGTTATTGTGTTTCTTATTATCTTGATGAATACTGTTGATCAACAATGTTTGATCGAGTTCTAGTCTTATTTTTATTGTGTTCTTATATTATATTAATGAATACTATTGAACAACGATATAAATGATCGAGTTCATGTCTTACTGTTATTGTGTTTCTATATTATCTTGCTGAATACTGTTGATCAACAATATGAATGATCGAGTTCTAGTCTTATTGTTATTATGTTTCATTATTATCTTGAAGAATACTGTTGATCAACAATGTATGATCGACTTCTAGTATTATTGTTAATGTGTTTCTATATTAGCTTGATGAATGCTGTTGAATAAAAATGTAAATGATCGAGTTCTAGTTTTATTGTTATTGTGTTTCTTATTATTTGATGAATACTGTTGCTCAATAATGTTTGATCGTGTTCTAGTCTTATTTTTATTGTGTTTCATATTATCTTGATGAATAATGTTCACCAACAATGTATGATCGACTTCTAGTATTATTGTTATTGTGTTTCATTATTATCTTGATGAATACTGTTAATCAACAATGTAAGTGATCGAGTTCTCATCTTATTGTTCTTGTGTTTCTATATCAGCTTGATGAAAAAAGTTGATTAACGATGTAAATGATCGAGTTCTGGTCTTATTGTTATTGGGTTTCTATATCAGCTTAACGTAAATAGTTGATCAACGATGTGAATGATCGAATTCTAGTTTATTGTGATTAAGTTTCTATGTTATCTTAATGAATACTGTTGATCAATAATATAAATGATCGAATATTGGCTAATTGTTATTATGTTTCTATATTATCTTGGTGAATACTGTTGATCAACAGTGTAAGTGATCGAGTTCTAGTTTTATTGTTATTGTGTTTCTATATTAGCATGATGAATATTGTTGATCAACTATGTATGATCGAGTTCTAATATTAATGTTATTGTGTTTCTATATTATCTTGATGAGTATTGTTGAACAACAATATAACTAATCGAGTAACAGTCTAATTATAATTGTGTTTCTTATTATCTTGATCAATACTGTTGATCAACAAAGTATGATCGACATCTAGTATTATTGTTATTGTGTTTCTATATCAGCTTGATGAATATTGTTGAATAAAAATGTAAATGATCGAAAACTAGTGTTATTGTTATTGTGTTTCATTGTTATCTTGATGAATACTGTTAATCAACAATGTAAATGATCGAGTTCTCGTCTTATTGTTATTGTGTTTCTATTTTAGCTTGGTGAATACTGTTGAACAACAATGTAATTGATCGAGTAATAGTCAAATTGTTATTATGATTCTAAATCAACTTGATGGATACTATTGAACAACGATGTAAATGATCGGATTCTAGTCTTATTGTTATTGTGTTTCTCATTATCTTGATGAATACTGTTCATCAACAATGTATGATCGACTTCTAGTATTATTGTTTTTGTGTTTTTTATTATCTTGATCAATACTGCTGATCAATAATGTTTGATCGAGTTCTAGTCTTATTTTTATTGTGTTTCATTGTTATCTTGATGAATACTGTTAATCAACCATGTAACTGATAGAGTTATAGTTTTATTGTTATTGTGTTTCTATATCAGCTTGATGAAAAAGTTGATCAACGGTGTAAATGATCGAGTTCTAGTCTTATTGCTATTGCGTTTCTATATTGTCTTGATGAATGCTGTTGATAAACAACGTATGATCGAGTTCTAGTCTTATTGTTATTGTGTTTCTATGATATTTTGATGAATTTTGTTAATCAACAATGTAAATGATCGAGTTCTAGTCTTATTGGTATTGTGTTTCAATATTATCTTGATGAATACTATTAAACAACGATCTAAATGATCGAGTTCTTGTCTTATTGTTAAATGTGTTTCAATGTTATCTTGATTAATGCTGTTGATCTACAATGTAAAGGATCGAGTTCTAGTCTTATTGTTATTGTATTTCCATATTAGCTTGATGAATACTGTTGATCAACAATGTATATGATCAATTCTAGTCTTATTGTGATTGTGTTTCTATATTATCTTGATTAATACTGTTGATCAACAATGTATGATCGAGTTCTAGCCTTTTTGTTATTGTGTTTCTGTATTATCTTGATGAATACTGGTGATAAACAATGTATGATCGAGTACTAGTCTTATTGTTATTGTGTTTCAATGTTATCTTGATTAATACTGTTGATCAACAATGTAAATGATCGAGTACTAGTTTTATTGTTATTGTGTTTCTATATTACCTTGATGAATGCTGTTGATAAACAATGTAAATGATCGAGTACTAGTCTTATTGTTATTGCTTTTCTTATTATCTTGATGAATACTGTTGATCAACAATGTAAATGATCGAGTTCTAGTCTTATTGTTATTGTGTTTCTATATTATCTTGATTAATACTGTTGATCAACAATGTAAATGATCGAGTTCTAGTCTTATTGTTATTGTGTTTCTATATGAGCTTGATGAATACTGTTGATCAACCATGTGTAATCTATTTCTAGTCTTGTTCTTATTTTGTTTCTATATCATCTTGATGGATACTGTTGAACAACGATGTGGATGATCTAGTTCTAGTCTTATTGTTATTGTGTTTCTATGTTATCTTGATTAATATCGTTGATCAACAATGTAAATTATCGAGTTCTAGACTTATTGTTATTGTGTTTCTATATTAGCTTAATGAATACTGTTGATCAACAATGTAAATGATTGAGTACTAGTCTTATTGTTATTGTGTTTCTATATTATCTTGATGAATGCTTTTGATAAACAATGTATGATCGAGTTCTAGTCTTATTGTTATTGTGTTTCTATATTAGCTTGATGAAGAATGTGGATCAACAATGTATGATCGAGTTCTAGTCTTATTGTCATTGTGCTTCTATATTAGCTTAATGAATACTGATGATAAACAATGTGTGATCGAGTTCTAGTCTTATTGTTATTGTGTTTCTATGTTATCTTGATTAATATCGTTGATCAACAATGTAAATTATCGAGTTCTAGACTTATTGTTATTGTGTTTCTATATTAGCGTGATGAATACTGTTGATCAACAATATAAATGATCGAATTCTAGTCTTATTGTTAATGTGTTTCTATATTATCTTGATGAATGCTTTTGATAAACAATGTATGATCGAGTACTAGTCTTATTGTTATTGTGTTTCAATGTTATGTTGATTAATACTGTTGATCAACAATGTAAATGATCGAGTTCTAGCCTTATTGTTATTGTGTTTCTATTTTATCTTGATGAATGCTTTTGATAAACAATGTATGATCGAGTTCTAGTCTTATTGTTATTGTGTTTCTATATTAGCTTGATGAAGAATGTGGATCAACAATGTATGATCGAGTTCTAGTCTTATTGTCATTGTGCTTCTATATTAGCTTAATGAATACTGATGATAAACAATGTATGATCGAGTTCTTGTCTTATTGTTATTGTGTTTCTATGTTATCTTGATGAATAATGTGGATCAACAATGTAAATTATCGAGTTCTAGACTTATTGTTAAACGTGTTTCAATATTATCTTGATTAATACTGTTGATCAACAATGTAAATGATCGAGTTCTAGTCTTATTGTTATTGAGTTTCTATATTAGCTTGATGAATAATGTGGATCAACAATGTAAATGATCGAGTACTAGTCTTATAGTTATTGGTTTTCTTCTTATATTGATGCATAATGTTGATCAATAATGTAAATGATCAAGTTCTAGTCTTATTGTTATTTTGTTTCTATATCAGCTTGATGAATACTATAGATCAAGAATGTAAATGATCGAGTACTAGTTTTATAGTTATTGCTTTTCTTATTATCTTGATGCATACTGTTGATCTACAATGTATGATCGAGTTCTAGTCTTATTTTCATTGTGGTTCTTTGTCGGCGTCATGAATACTGTTGGTATGTAGTTGTACAGAATCAGTTCTAGCCTTATTGGTATTGTGTTTCTAGGTCAACGTGATGAATACTGTTGATATGTGGTTGTACTGGATCAGTTCTAGTCTTATTGTTATTGTGTTTCTAGGTCAGCGTGATGAATACTGTTGATGTGTAGTTGTACTGGATCAGTTCTAGTCTTATTGTTATTGTGTTTCTAGGTCAACGTGATGAATACTGTTGATATGTAGTTGTACTGGATCAGTTCTAGTCTTATTGTTATTGTGTTTCTATATCAGCGTCATGAATACTGTTGGTATGTAGTTGTACAGAATCAGTTCTAGCCTTATTGGTATTGTGTTTCTAGGTTAACGTGATGAATACTGTTGATGTGTGGTTGTACTGGATCAGTTCTAGTCTTATTGTTATTGTGTTTCTAGGTCAACCTGATGAATACTGTTGATATGTAGTTGTACTAGATCAGTTCTAGTCTTATTGTTATTGTGTTTCTATGTCAGCGTCATGAATACTGTTGATATGTAGTTGTACAGAATCAGTTCTAGCCTTATTGGTATTGTGTTTCTAGGTCAACGTGATGAATACTGTTGATATGTAGTTGTACTGGATCAGTTCTAGTCTTATTGTTATTGTGTTTCTAGGTCAACGTGATGAATACTGTTGATATGTAGTTGTACTGGATCAGTTCTAGTCTTATTGTTATTGTGTTTCTATATCAGCGTGATGAATACTGTTGATATGTAGTTGTACCGGATCAGTTCTAGTCTTATTGTTATTATGTTTCTAGGTGAGCGTGATGAATACTGTTGATATGTAGTTGTACTGGATCAATTCTAGTCTTATATTTATTGTGTTTCTATTGATATTGAGGAATAATGTCTACTCGATAAAGTTCAAAATATTGTTTTCCTGATTTAATTTGATGAATACTGTTGACCAACAGTCTTAATCTATCAAATTATTATTGTTGTTGTTATTTCTTCTTACAGATTGATGAATACAGTAGCGTAATTTCTAGAATATCACAGATATTGTAGATTTCGTATTATTGTTATTGTTTCAGCTACAAGTCGGTGGGTAGAGCACAAATAGCCTATTGTATAGCTTTGGGCTTAAGAACAAATGAACACACAAAATTCGTATTAGTGAATACATTTTTCAAAGTGCCCCCTGAAAAAAAAAACGATAATTTTCCACTGTAAAAGAGAACCATAAAGAATGCTCCACCACCGCTAGGGGATACAAAACAAAAAGATATAGCTATGACGCACACACACACACACCATGGCGACTGAATAATTTGGTAAAATATATATTTAGAAAGAAAATAAAGGTGCGACATCTATATTTTGATACTAAAACAAAACAATAATTACTTCTCTTGTTTTATATTAAAGGAGGTGACTATAAAACATGATTTAATGTTATAATTATTTTATTGGTGGCACAAAACAGAAGGTTACTTTGTCCTCAACAATTTCATTTGTTTCCTTCGATCCTCATTCCTACTTTGGATAAACTATATCTTCAAAAAGTCCTTTATGGACTTCATCATGATGATTATTGAAACAGTCCAAAAGAAAATTGTAAATTGCGTGTCTATCAAGACAGGAAATTTTATTTTATAAGTAATTAACGTTTAAAGCCGACACAAAAACGACATGAGAAGGCGGTAAGAGAAAATGTCCAATATTCTTCTAGAAAACAAACACAACGTTCACAAGTTCTTTCATTGTAACAATGGCGGGTTTCATCTACAGAACGATAACAGTGTTCATAATAAATGAGTAAGTTCTTACATTGTAACAATGACGGGTTTCATCTACAGAACGATGACAGTGTTCATAATAAATGAATAAGTTCTTACATTGTAACAATGACGGGTTTCATCTACAGAACGATGACAGTGTTCATAATAAATGAGTAAGTTCTTGCATTGTAACAATGACGGGTTTCATCTACAGAACGATGACAGTGTTCATAATAAATGAGTAAGTTCTTACATTGTAACAATGACGGGTTTCCTCTA
>NW_013675834.1:0-4581 GCF_000517525.1 Limulus polyphemus
GGGATTCGTCTTCCAGAAAACAAAACAGACAGACAATGCAATGACATTATAGTTTGACGGTAAAAGGCAACAACACAGAAACATGACTTGGTCTGCACAATGTACCAATATTAATTCCTTCAGAACTCATCAGGCGGGGATTCGTCTTCCAGAAAACAAAACAGACAGACAATGCAATGACATTATAGTTTGACGGTAAAAGACAACAACACAGAAACATGACTTGGCCTGCACAATGTACAGATATTAATATCCTTGAGGTTGTATGGGCTTATCCAAAAACTATCAATCAAATGTGACAAAATTTAGCTGAGTTAGTGGGGGATATTTGAAACTATAATTCACACTAGTATATTGATAAATTCTATGACAGCATGAAAACAACGTGTAATGCTGTGTGTAATGCAAGAGGTTATCGGACAAAATACTGGTACATTGAACAAATTGTTCGCCTTTCGTTTGTATTTCCTGTAATTATGTTTTGTGCCATTAATACATTCATTTACTCGTTGTTTATGCTGTTATGTTGTTTATGTCCATCGCTTGTGTGTTCTCATAGTTACTTTCATTACAGCACGCGCTTAATTACCTTTTGAATTGCTGCACTTCGCGAAAAACGATAATAATTGGTTTAGTATAGCTTAACAATATGAAATATATTACGTATACATACTGTTGCACTTATTTGTATTACCAGAGACAATGGTCTCCGTAACTGTTGTGCTGTTTCTAATGTACTGTGGCACTGGACGAAAGATTGTTGTTACTTGTAACCATGTCTTTCATTGGTTGTTCATCGTGTGTATTTACATGTGACTTAGTGTTACAACGAAGTACGAATATTTATTACGTGTTCTTTTTCTTTTCCAGCTACGCTCACAAACATCCCTAATTTTGAAGTGATAGACTAGAAGGAAGGTAGGTAGTTAACGCCGCCTACCGCAAACTTCTGGGCTTCTCTTCACTAACAAATAATGGGTTTGACCATCACATTATAACGCTCCCACGGCTGAAAGGTCGAGAATGTTTGGTAACGGGATTCGAATCCATGACCGGTAGATTGAGAGTCGAATGTCTTAACCACCACGCCATGCATGGACCTAAACTTATGGTCGGGAGTATGCAAGTTTGGTGATAACGTTTTCATCTCTCACACACACGCAAAAAGAAGCAAAAGTATTAATAGCGATATAATTACTAAAACAAATTATAAATCAGTTACCTACCGGATTTTTAATGAAATTATTATGTTAATATGAAAAAAAATCAAAATCAAAATCTGTACGTTCGTTCAACACACCAAACTTTTACTAATTACACATTAGTGTCACAATGTGTAATTGTTCAACACACCAAACTTTTACTGAACGTACAGAGACACAATGTGTAATTGTTCAACACACCAAACTTTTACTGAACGTACAGAGACACGTCACAATGTGTAATTGTTCAACACACCAAACTTTTACTGAACGTACAAGGTAAGTTCAGTAAAGTTTGGTGTGTTAAACAATTACACATTGTGACTGTACGTTCAGTAAAAGTTTGGTGTGTTAAACAATTACACATTGTGACTGTAAGTTCAGTAAAAGTTTGGTGTGTTGAACAATTACACATTGTGTCTCTGTTCAGTAAAAGTTTGGTGTGTTGAACAATTACACATTGTGACTGTACGTTCAGTAAAAGTTTGGTGTGTTAAACAATTACACATTGTGACTGTACGTTCAGTAAAAGTTTGGTGTGTTGAACAATTACACGTTGTGACTCTGTACGTTCAGTAAAAGTTTGGTGTGTTGAACAATTACACGTTGTGACTCTGTACGTTCAGTAAAAGTTTGGTGTGTTGAACAATTACACATTGTGACACTGTACGTTCAGTAAAAGTTTGGTGTGTTAAACAATTACACATTGTGACTCTGTAGTTATTGACAAACGATGAATCCTCGAATTAAAAGTCGGTGCCCACTAATTAGTAAGTCACGCCTGGCCCAGCTGCATAAATACTAGTACCCACACAATAAGAAAGACCATATAGTGTTTGTCTATCTGTCAAGAGGAATGTTGTTACCTAAGAATAAAAACAAAACGTTTAGACAACACAATACTTTAGAGTGATGTTAAATAGGAACACCAGTTGCTCTGTGTTTCAGATACATTTTTATGACTTCAATTTAAAAACGTACCTTACAAAGAAGATACTTGAATCTTAACGTTCGAGATGGGGAGTTTTGAGTGAACACGTGAACCACTTTTCCAAACACGATCCCATAAACGAATATTTGAGTTTCTTTAGTTTTTTGCGCAAAGCTATATACTCAGGGAAATATCTGCGCATGCGTATTCCCTAATTTTTTACCAATAGATTCGATGGAAGGCACTTAGTCAACATCATCCACAGCCAACTCTTTGGTTATTTCTTGTCTGATCGAATTGTAGCAGAATTCACAGCCTCAAAATCTTTGGATTCACAGGCCAGGCACGCTAACTACTAGAACAATGATTCTCAAGTTCTTTTTTTTTTTTTTTTTTTTATCTATACACTGCTCTGGTGCTTACTTGCCGTATTTACACAACCTTTCCTCAATCCACTGGTGGTGCCAGGACCACAGAATGAGAACCACTGCACTAGGTTACCGAGTAACTATAAACGTCGTCAAATAGGCTTAACGTGAAACCTCGCGCCTTGTCACCAAAGAGATAACGTTAGAATTAAAACAGTCTTACAGCTAGACTTGGTGCATGTGTTTAACGTCCGGGTAAATTGCGTGTTTCGATCTCAGAGATATCAGCTAATATTATTAGTTGACCTATATCGTCTCGCTGGGTTGAATTAACACACAAACTTCATATAATCTGTTATGTAAATATTCATATTAACTATCGTTCTCTCTGTGCTTCAAGAACCCAATTATTTCAGTGATTCTAGTATTGGTGTTTTAGAGCAGCAGGAGAAGGGCAGTTAACTAGTGTCACATAAATAACATACGTAGTGTGTGTATATACATGTCTCAGATCACGTAGAAAATTTAACTACGAAAGTACCTGAAGCCTACGTATACGGATATAACTTAGGAGGGGTACAATACAAGCCATTGGCCTCAAACGTTAACTATCCCACTAACCCTAAAGTTAACAAATACATACAAGCGAAGTATAAACAGTTGTTATACTAGTTTGAAATCGATAAAAAGTGATCTACAGACAAAAATCGAACCATTAGAAAGAAAAAAAAAATTTTATAGATCAATAATTTTTTTACACATCCTTATTTGGTATTGTTTGTTTGCCGAAAAGACGCACACATTAACTTATATTGATAGAAACGTCAAACAACGTTTCAATGTGCGAGTCTGTATTTTGCAGTAACTAAGCCTATCTCCTTACGGTTTTTTTTTGGTTTTTTTATACCGTTTTAAACGATTTGCACGTAGACCGCCCCTAATTTTGAAATGATATAGTAACCCTTTGACTGCTGCTGCTTTAAACGAGCGCGGAACTTTTACGCGCCGTACACCGTATACGACACACTCGCATTCAACTGCTGGAGGCCGACCGTACCTATACGGCGAATCAGCAGTCGATAGGGGGAAAGAGAAGGCAAGCTAATCTGCATCACCTGACTCTTAGAGTGGAACCACGGCCCAACGGGTCACGAATCCTCGGATTAACAGCCCAGGTAAACTAACCGCTATACTCAACCCCCGGAACTCTGAAACTATTTACAGATATTTGATAACGTATATGAAAACCCCGTTCGTACTTTAATTCAACACTGTTTTTTTGCAACAATATTGCCGACTCAAAATGTCTGTAGAACTGCAATTCATAATACAATTTAATAAAAGTTCGACCACACGTTTGAAAACAGGATTTCACAAAAGTGCATTCTTACGACTGTCTATTATATATAAAAATACACAAATTAAGACCAAGTGAAGCACGCAGAGGGTTCAATTCTTTAGGCCTTGAGGTTAATCTTTAACACACAGAACAGTTGGATATGCGTGAGTGTATACAGTTTACGATCAAAGCACGTAGCCCACTCAACTCTCGCCCCTTTTGCGGTTAGAATGTACATCCTAACAAAGTAATAACCGTGAATAGCATTAAATTAAATTGGATTTTCAGTTGAACTTATCATTATTATGATTCTTTCTTCCCCCCCCCTTCCCAGACCTAGAACTTTCTCAAGCATGCATACATGTACATTAAAAGGTCATACCCAATGACCTTTCTTTAAGGAAAGTCAGACAGAAGCTTTTTATTTTTCCAAATTAAAACTTCAGCAGGTTTCTTTTGTCCAATTGAAATTAGTGTATTTATTTAACTTAGCTTCTACAGCTTGAGTTTCCATTTTGAATTACTGTAATCTCGCACATCAACTCTACGCGGCGTTTTTCAAACTGGGGTCCCGACCCCACCCCCGGTTGCAAGATCATAAAAGATACTGCAATAACGGTTGTTTTAGAGTATGTACGATAAACTCCTATCACTCTGTTTGTGAGTGGGGAGGGTCGCCACAGCCTGAAGTATTTTAAAATGGGGGTAGCAAAAAAGGTTTGTGATTGACCGTCACATTAT
>NW_013675834.1:5459-13704 GCF_000517525.1 Limulus polyphemus
AAAAAAGACGAGTTTAGAGACCAAGACGAGCGCAATAATAAACTGGTCATTCAAAGTGACCTTCAACGTTCAAAAGGTAGAGCATGTAATAAGAATAAAACGTGCAGAATGAAACAGCTCTTAAACAGTCGAAGTTCACTTCTTGTCACATTCAAAGCATTAGATCGTGCTCACGTTTCTTGACCTTTGACCCCCGTATTTCAACCCCTTCTCAACTTGTATTCCTTAAATATTTTAATCCGTCATTAAGTACTGAAGAGATTCAAACATTCAAAACTGTGGATTTTACATTAAGTGAATTTCACTAACCCTTTTTTGCTTTCAGGAATGATACTTTTCAAACTTAAAATATTCCAATGAAATTATAATTTTCACGAAAATCACTTAAAGTGGTCGTATATGCTGAATTGACTTCTTATAACCATCTTATATGCTTATGCAAAACTATTTTTATTTGCTTTTTTATTATTATTATTACGGCAGCGCCCTCTCCGAAACGTAAACGTCCGCCATGTTGTTTCTGTTGAATCCATTGTTCTGAAATTGGTGTGAAAAAATCAAATTTGTAAACATATTTCAATAAGATACTACTTGAGCTAAGGAACTTCTCATCTGTCACATTTTGGCCGCTACAAGTATTGTACCGTGCGTCTTAAACTTTCGAACAGAGATAATTAGCTTACATGAACTTTAAACAAACCTGTTTCACGTTCAGCTGTAGAGATCTGGTTTGAGATTTGTAACCTAAATTAGAATTTCACATTAATTGCTAACATCGTTTAAACAGAACAAAGTAGCGGGATACAGAAGTGGGTTAATGATAACGAGAAGAATGGAACTCGAATAAGAATTGTGTGGGCATATGGAAGCTAGTTCTGCTCTTTTTGTATGGCACGCCAAGTCTATAATGGGCATATGGAAGCTAGTTCTGCTCTTTTTGTATGGCACGCCAAGTCTATAAAGATATTACACGAGTAACACCATTTACATTGTTAACACACACGTACATATTTGTGCGAGATAAAATAAGAAAGTACATCGTGATTTTAACACCTAATGCAAATTGCAAATATTTTCCAATGAATGAAAGGAAAACGTGAGATTTTTGGTTAAAATTCTTTTAGAAAGGCCGCAGTGTGGTCTTCATTAATTATATACAAGCAAAAGTACCCGTCCCCAGTGATGGAAGAAGTTTAAATTAATATATAATTTTAAATTATTTCATGAACTTAATAAACGTTAATTGTGTTGCACTCTTGGTTTCACTCAAAGCCAAATCTCTGAGCTACTTATACCACCCACCGCAAAAAGTAATTGTTGAGCATTTCAGTCATGTTAAGAGCCGCTCAACAATAACATACGGTAAATCTACATTTTCATTCTTGAGAATTTTGAGCTTTGCCTGCGTGCGCAGCTTTTCAAACGGAAGACAGATGAACGCTCGGACAGACACCATGGTTCGCAGTATTTATATACGATATGTAAATAATTTCATGGGATAACTCTTAACATACTGTGCTGTTTTGTAATGAAAATATTCATCGATTATCTAATTAATTGGAATTACATTAAATGTGACACCTATCGGCCAAACATGAAACATTTAGTACATTTGCGCATAGCTGTTTCTAATTTTGAACTAATACATTAGGCGGAGGGCAATTAGACAAAAGTAATCCCCCCTTTCCCACCTACCATCAACTCTTGGACTACTTTTGCTTGACCAAACATGAGTTGACAGTTACTCTTATAACTTGCTCATGGCTCCAATATGCTGAGCGCCGTTTTGTTTGTGTTTGGTTTTATTCGGCAACAGTACACGAATTGTGGGATTCACAGTCTGGGCATGCTAACTACGGCCACACCCAGTCCCTGAAAGACGTGATCATTGTAATATCTTAAGTAAGAATGATTAATGAACCATCGGGGAAGTAATCAAGACTAAATATAGCTAATTATTTGTATTGCTTGAAAACCTCGTTACGTTTTTATTTCCCGAAAAACTTTTGCGGCACCTGTCAACACTATATATATATTGATTGATTCATTCATTCCAATGCTCAGCGTATAACAGAGCGTAGCGAACCCTAACAAAATATTAATTCTGCTCGATAACATGCGACTTTTTATAAGAACTTTTATGCAAACCATAAAGGTGGTGAAATGTCGGACTGATTCCGTGAAGAAGGGTGTGTTGTGTTTCTTGTAGTTTAATTTATCTTTACTAGGGTAAGGGAGCGGAGATCGCTCTAGGCCACTCTGGATTATACGACTGAACAAAAACACGAACTACAATGTAAAATAACAATGTTCATAATGATTAAGATGTCGCACGTTTACATTAAAACTGACGTAATATAGAACAATGATAATCATCTGTAGAGTATAAATACAATATATCTAGCTTATAAAATTAAACACTTGGCAAAGGACTTAGCACAACAAAGCTAGCCTATTTATTAATATGAATATCCATTACACGTATACTCGGAACATGCATCTTTATCAAATATACTATGCCTATATTTTAATATTTAGTAAGTGAAAATAGGTCATGAACGGTATTACGTCTAAAAGTTACAAAATAATTAAAATGATCAGTTAAAGTATTGTTTGAGGTTTATAAATAAAAATCAGTCGTGTCTTCCAGTATGTTGACTGCTTTGTTTTTTTTTATCGCGTAGGTTGTAGGTGTACTTATTTAATGAATCACTGGAATGAGTCATACCTGAACAGTCTAACTTGAAATATTACCGAAATTAATGATTAAGTCTAGTATAAACAAAACAGACTTAAAATAACAATAAAGGAACAGCGACAGAAGCATGCAATCGGTGCATTTCTCTCAAATTAAAATAAAATAAAACGGCGTAAGTATTATTTGGATAATACCTGGAGTACAACCCGCAATATTTAAGAACTATACAACCCGTTTATGTCTTTACATAACACCTTTACAACAGAACCATGACAAGATCAATGGGGCGCTGACGTCAGTTGTCGTCGTTGCTACGATACTGCCGGTGTTGATATGGCAAACAATGAGCTACCATGACAATCACGTGACAACTTTCAGTAGAAGTAACTGAATACTGAAAAGTAACTATAATACGTCGCTTTAATATCTTAAGATATAAATTTAAATACTTATAAGTAATAAAAAAAAATCAACATATGATTTAAGCTACTATTTTTTGTTATATGTGTGTGTATGTTGATATTATAATTAACATTTATTTGTGTATCTACTGATTTTATGGAACTTCTTTTATTGACAGTCCAGTTTTTCTCTTGAGCCTGATGATCAGCCGAGTGTGTACGACTTTGTAGACTTTTTCTCTGCACTAACAAAAAGTAGTAAAAATAAAATTACCATCAAACACACACACACACACACATAATATAGACGATAATTACTGTTCCGGTGTGGGAAAAAAACTTCAGTTTTGGCCAGACAGAAAAAAAATGAACGAGGAAAAGGACGTTAATGGAGCTGGTTTTTAATAGAAAACCTGTATAGTTTTAGTATGTTACTGTGAATAAAGTATTATAACAGTCCATAAATATTCAGTATTAGTTGTTTTTTCTTCTTCTCTTATATAGGGATATGGGACCCATACACATTGTTCACTTCTATACAAAATTAACCCTGAATGATGTAGGTTAATCTCAAACCAGTATAGTAACCAGAAAACATTTTCGAAGGGATCGGGGGGGGGGGGGCTTGTAGCTTTATAATTCACTTCCCTGTAATTTTTCTTGGGGGGGGGATCATAAACCCGCGGAAACTGATCTAAAACCTGGTATTATCCGCAAAAATTGACGTCATTTACTCACTTTAGATACAACTTTAAAACAATTACAATAAAAATAATATAAATGTATCATAATTACAGTAATTTTCTAAAGTAGGGATAAAAGATTTTTAAGTAACTCAGTTTTTGTAGTTTTGACTTTCTTGTTTCAATACTTTTGTAGCATTAAACCTTTCTATATTACTGTAGCTAGCTAGGTTACGTATATATAGATCCCTACTTGACTTTGTAAAATTAAACCAAAAAAATGATACTTGTTTGTTTCGTTTTAATCAGCTGTTACGTCTCCGTTTGTTAATTGATTTTCCGTAACTTCATTCCGACGAAACTTAAGCGACACAAGTCTTTACTTAATAAAACTGGTTTATTCTTTCCGAATATAACTCTGCGATACACTTAATCTCAATAATCGCGCTAAACAAACGCTATAACGACGAACGTGCTCAATAATACTTCTGACTGCAGATCAGTTACTCACTATCTACGCACACATTACATTCCCCTCTTTTATATACCAGCCTACCCTATATCCAGCAAGAACTAGAACATTCGCCAAAGTACATGATAGTTCTAGAAACGTTGCGTCACAGTAGTCATGTGACTCCATGACGCAACACAGCTATACTTTTGTGCGCCAGCAATACAAAGCGTGGGACGCGCGTAATACCAGATTCGATTTTATTACTCATCAAGACCTCAAAAAAACCTACCCATATGTATATGTGTGAGATATATATCACACCAGTGTACTTTTCGATACAAGAAAGGAATCATTGAGACCCCAGACGGAAAGGTTCCGTGAAAGAATTAGAGCGATAATATTAGTCATTTTTTCCTGTACACTCGTCTAGAAAAGTCACTTAGATGAAATTTCGTTGAAATAGTGAAATTTTGATTCACTCCATAAACACGTATAAAGCAATTTAGACGGATTTATAAGTAAAATAAGCTTTAGTTTTGCTTAGCAAATATTGTGAAATATTCATTATTAATATTCAAACATTTCAAACGTGATTTTAAATGGGCAATTTTGGCCGCCATTTTGTTTCATCACGATCCCTTACCATTAAGTACTACCGTACTTAATAATAACTAAAGTATAAGACAGAATTGGTGATGTTTTAAGGCAAGCAGGGTCACAGAATTAAGTGATACATAAATAAATTCATAGAATGAATGCTTTTGCAATGTAGATTTGCATTTATAGACACTGGACTCCCTAGCCTTGTGAAACAATATGAATACTATCAAAATTTTATCTTCTTCCCTGTGTTGACATCAATACAGGGCCATATTAAGGGTGGGGCATAAGGAGCAGCTGCACTAGGACACCAATCACTTGGGTGTCCCCAACAAAAAGAAATTATGAATTTTTTTATGCATTGTACCCACTTGTCTTTATTTGGAGTTGTTGATCAAATGCTATTCTACTGCCCCAGCTCCCATCTGACCTAAATCCGCCCCTGCATCAATATATACAGTCCAGAACAAACATCA
This sequence comes from Limulus polyphemus, assembly GCF_000517525.1. Lineage (NCBI taxonomy): Eukaryota > Metazoa > Arthropoda > Merostomata > Xiphosura > Limulidae > Limulus > Limulus polyphemus. Next base: position 10,772 of record NW_013675834.1, read on the forward strand.
GTCTGTATTAATTATAAAATATAAGTGATTTTGAGGTTTGCGGTGAAATTACGAGATTATATAAACTTATCCACAAAATAGTTGCGACCGCTGGAGAAAAGCCACTCTATTGGCACGAGCAACCGCGTCTTTTACGCGGGACGATTTTTTTGGTTAAATTTTAAGGTTTAAATTGCGCGTGATAACAAATATTATTCTTCGTGATTTCTCTGCAACATAAAATGGCTATAGGATTTTGATTAGTTATCCCCCAAAAAAAACACCTAATTTCACGGTTCATATCTCTAAAAGATTGTTTTCTGAAACTCTATTGCAAGAATTTTTAAGAACGTAACAATGCACATTTATATAAATTACTTTTATTATTTCAAATAATTATCAAGACGATAAGACTCTGCCTAGTAGTTACAGCGTTCGACTAGCAATATGCGGGTCGCGGGATTAAAACGCGGCGCCGAACATGCTCGACCACATGGACGTTAATATATCACAGTCAATCTCACTAGTCGTTGGTAAACAAAAAAATAGTAGTCAAAAACAGTTGGTGATTGGTCATTAGTTCAAAATTAGAAACGGCAGCAAATAGCCTTAGTAACTTTACGACAATAATAATATATAAAAAAAAAGACCCGATAACCCTGATTGGTTTCTACTGGTGGCTATATCTTTAGTGATGACTCCTTAAACCCTGATTGGTTTCTACTGGTGGCTTATCTTTAGTGATGACTCCTTAAACCCTGACTGGTTGCTACTGGTGGCTATATCTTTAGTGATGACTCCTTAAACCCTGACTGGTTTCTACTGGTGGCTATATCTTTAGTGATGACTCCTTAAACCCTGACTGGTTTCTACTGGTGGCTATATCTTTAGTGATGACTCCTTAAACCCTGACTGGTTGCTACTGGTGGCTATATCTTTAGTGATGACTCCTTAAACCCTGACTGGTTGCTACTGGTGGCTATATCTTTAGTGATGACTCCTTATTTTATCACCTAATAAGTTTTATTTTTTAAACCTCAGTAAAGACAGGAGGTTGGTTTGTAGTTAAGCGCAAAGCTACGCAACGGGCTTTCTGTACTGTGCCCACCATGGGTATCGAAATTCGGTGTTTATCGATATATATCCGCAGACTTTTCGCAGAGATAATATATACCGTCTTCATTATAAATATTGTCAAGTAAATCCTTTCTGACGCATATTATATAACTTATATAAAAGCCAGTGTGTGTCACGTCACGCTTGGTTTCTCGAAATAGGAGGAGTCATTAAAGCCAACATGCATTTCTCCAGATAGAATAGTTCGATTACTGTCTGTCGTAGTGTGGGATCACCTAGCCTAGAGTCAAGTGCATAGAATTTATCATGAAAGTAAAAATATTGATTCAATTTTAAACTTAAATCGTTTCTGAATTAAATTAAGCTATTTTCTGTTCTATAACCAACGTTTTTAACTAAAGAAAAACCTCTTTATTCAACGGAGAGACTCTACATTAAGAAATCAACAAATATTTTTCCAGTTCTGTTGTCTATACATTTCATTTTATACTTTCAGCACATAGACTAACAACAATATTATGTTATACTTTTGTTGCTAAGCAACGTGACATAAAAGCCATTGTTGGAACGTAGTGTTATGAAAACGCACTGGCTTTTCTATATATTAGAAGTTATTAATCTAACTAATTTTTACCAATAATTATTCTATGAATACGCCACGAATTCATTTCATGAATGATCTTAATTTCGATTGGCTCACAAAGAAATTTACCGATGTTTGAGTGCCTTGACTACACTTTTCTGACTCTTTTATTGGTCAAGCTTGGTTTCGCAAAAGTTAGCTATGAAATGTGAGGTTAAGGTATACTATAGAGTGGGGTTGGTGGTACTTGCCCCATAATTTTTGACGGGCTATACGCTAGTTATTAGTAGAATTCATACACACGTTGATTTATTGTTATCACATTGACATTTAGACAAATGCTTATTTCTGTATTGTGCTGACAGAGCATTAATTATTTTTACGTACTTTCCAGGAGGCTCCTGGATTTTTTTCCCCTGTAAACTAGATCACACCTGAATTAGGTTAAACATATCTTTCTGAACATTAACAATCTGCACACAGAACTGATACCCCTTTATTTATCTGTTTGTGATTATGCACAAAGCTACACAATGGGTTATCTGTGCTGTATCCACCACGGGAATCGAGACCCGGTTTTTCGCGTTATAAATCAGCAGACTTTGTCGCAGTGCCACTAGGGGAACAACTGAACTTTTCGTCCATAAATTCTAACAAGTACAAGCATTTGTAGCAATGTTTATTTCGAGTTTTCTAGTAGCGTGCATTGTTTTTAAACCTAATATTGGCTATTTTAAAGTTACGAAACTTAAGACTAACGATAAAGGCTTTAAAGTAAGATAAAGTCTACATTTTTGTAATTTAACATGTTCTCTCCAACTTAATAAAAACGACGTATCTTTGTTTGGAGACAGAAGAAACTTGTGTTTAGAAAATCACAAAAATATTAAAGCTATAAATACTAAATAAATGGCAAACCCAATTTAGAAGCTGGTAATAATAAAACTGCAAATTACACCAAGTAAAATACTTATTATTCAAACTAAATTATATACTGTTTGTCTGTTACAAGACAATATAAAGGTAAAAATTAGTAATTATACAACATATGAAGACTCATTGCAATTAAAATTACCATACTTATAAAGAAGTCACAAGCATTAACCTGTAAAGTTTTGCCATTATGGAGACAGACACGAAAATTAAACACACACACAATATCTTGCTCTTAAATCTGAAGAGTTTCAACATATTATAATAAAAGAAAAGCAATATGTAACGGAACGAAAGCTTGAACTTTGTATACGAGCAATATATTGCCACTAACGTGACCAAGTACAAACAATATACAGAT
>NW_013675834.1:14702-18729 GCF_000517525.1 Limulus polyphemus
CAAAGATTCGATATCCAACAAAATGAATATATTTTTGCCGCTCTACCGACTCAACCACGGAGTGTGTTACACTCATCAACCATGGAGAATGTTACACTCATCAACCACGGAGTGTGTTACACTCATCAACCATGGAGAATGTTACACTATGCAGTATATTTCTTTATGTATACAACCAACTATGAAGAAACCTAAACCTTGAAATATTTAGAAAAATATCGATTCTTTGAGCATATATTTCAAGTGCAAATTCAACTGCCTCACAACGACTGTAGGCCAAACCAATATAAAAAGTACAAAATTCCAAGATGTGCATATTTTTGTTATCAAAGTACTATTCTCAAACTTTTAAATTAAGAATATGAAAAAAAAAAACTTCATCTTATCTGTTCTCCAGCAAGGTCAGCAAGTCCAAGCTATGATACATCTTTAGTTAATTCCCACCACAAAAACAATAAGTACAGAATGCCTTGACCGTATTTTTAATTATCTTGATAATGATAACCGGTTTTCAGAAAACTGGGACGTAATTTAATAATTCAATTTAGTTACGCGTTACTTAATGCGCAAGTGTGATAGTTATCACCGAACGTCATAGTTAGAAGTACGAATCTCTAGTTAAGTTTCGAAACTTTTAAAAACATTAAAAACAAGGTACGTTTCACACTTTATCTTAATGTGTTCTTCCGCCGAATTTTTCTGCTGTTGTTTTGGGAAGCGCCCTCAGGCGGTTTAGAAGCAAATCTTCACTCACTCTGATGAGGATAAAAATGTTACATTACCCACCCATACGAATGCGACATAGGGATTTAGATAATTAGAAACTAAACTGTAGGGTAAGCGATATTAGTCAAGAAACAGGTCTAGCTGCTATACAAGAGAACTGTCCTGGAAGATACGATCAGTTGAAAAATACAAAAACACAATTTAATGAGGAATTTTACGATCAGATTGAAGGAATAAATATAGTTTAGTCCATTAGCACCTGTTCCAGCTCGTATCTTTATGAACATGCTTGATTATAAAATTAAGTGCGGTTAAACCTAGGATTTTAGTTATCCGGTTTTAGTTTGTTGGCAAATACGTTGATGATACATTTGCTGGCTTTGTATCTGGTTAAATGGTTGAAGAGTTTTAGTATTTCTAAATTCTTTACAGCCTAATATTAAATGTACTCATGATAACGAGTTATCTTTTATCAATGCAATGGTTATTAGGGTTAATAATGCTTTTGAAACGAAAGTGTTTTGGAAGTAAACACATACTGATATTTAATTGAATTGGTCGTCAGCTCATCACAAAATCTCAAAAACTAGGGATCATGAAACATTTATTGGATAAAAATTAATTGCAGTTCATCAGAAGATCTGGATAAGGAAGTACGTTATCTGGAAAACATGTTTGTTGAAGAGAAATGATTATCCTATTAGTGTGGTTAGAAAATACTGGTAGGTTGAGAGAAAAAAACAACAACATTTATTCAACTGTCTAACTCCGTATGTACGAGGCTTAACAAATACGATAAAAATATTGTGAAAAAAAAAATAGAAAAACTGTATAAACTTCCAATTGTAAGTAAAATGTTTACCTGAAAAAATTTGAATGCAATCTTAAAAAACAGAATTAAACCCACTACTGTTGAGAAATAAGTGGATTACAGTGTACGGACTGCAACTAATATTCTGGACTGGTAGATATCCAAGTAGTACAATAGTGGAACGTGGCCATGATCCGTCTCATGTCCACTAACACTTTAAGGATACAGAACATTGTAGTGAAAATAAAATTGTTAAAATTATTTGACGAGAACCTAATGTTAATAAACGTAAAATAATATTATTTAACCCTTGAACTACGGATGACATCGTATAATGTAAGCATTTTGCGCGCAACATTTTGAATGGCCCGCCGCAACAATTCGCGAATCTTTGCGCATGGGGTGGAAGATATACACAAACCACAAACGAAGAGTTAATAAAGGAATATTATAATAAATAATACACAAGGATAGGTTTATAATCAGGCTAAGCTCAAGTTTATGAAGTCACCATTGGGTGTATTTAATTGTCGTGTTTAGTTGTGCTACGTACCTGATGATGCCACGCTAACAGTGGCAAAACGTTGTTTTTAAATGATATATATTTTTCTATCCCATTTTAGCTATTTTGAATTTTTAAAGTGCGAAGTTCGACTGTAGGAATGCCAGAGCGTATATCAGAATGAAAGAAATTCTAATAGCACAGATTTCCCTCTTCAACTCTCTTTTTTTTTATCAATGTGCGTGTCCTTTAGCGCATGTTTTTCTTCTTTTTGAAATTAAATCGATTGTTTATCTAAGAAGGTCCTTGAAAATTTAGCAATTAGCTAGTTAGTTAGGTAGCTTGGTTTCATGTATTGTATTAATTAGTTCGGCATTTTAAATAACACTGCACTGCAATACTTCACATACATTATTGGCCGCGGTATAGCGGTTTATAGAATGGCTTGGATTTTATTTTATTTTTTTCAAGTACAAACTTTTAGTTCATAGTTTCGTCATCTCTTGACCGATTTTAGATCTAATTACAGTTTTGGACTCAAGAGGTCAGACCCTTTCTATTGGTGTATTTGGCCACGCTCAAGGTCTCACAGATTAATTTACTCCAATCGTGCCAAAGATCCTGATGAATGATAAAATCGGGTATACGCGCATCCCCAAGCTTGGTACTGCTGAGGCACAAAAATATAGCTAATAAAAAGGAAAATTAAGGTCTCATAGATTAGTTTACTCTAATCCTGCCCGAAAGAATTTCAAGTTCCGCGGCTATTGAGGATTCCCTCTTGTTCTTGAATCTTCTTTTCACATATTCAAAATCTTTCGCACATAAAACTGTACATTTTTATCGAGTTGTAAACCAGTCACATACGCTAAAGTAGAAAAACGAGTTATTCTTTCATTCACAGCTACATCTTGTACACAGAGGATGTATTCACTATCAGATTCATTCTAAATGACTGTAAAACCGAGTCAGTTCGAAGATGCTTGTAATAAACACTGGTTTCACGGAAAACTGCGGAAGAAAAACAAGTTATTTAACTTCTGTCCTGAATTTTCTCTCTCGAAAGTATATTGTCAGTAAGAACTACCATTAATTACACAACACCAAAAAACAATGAAAAAACAAACCCCAACAGAAAGTACACAACAGCCTGCTTTGAGGATACACTAACCCTAGAACTCCTACAAGGTGATGGCCAACAATGAGGATACACTAACCCTAGAACTCCTACAGGTGATGGCCAACAATGAGAATACACTAACCCTAGAACTCCTACAGGTGATGGCCAACAATGAGGATACACTAACCCTAGAACTTCTGAAATGATGTCCAACAATGAGGGTTATTAACTCTAGAACGTCTACAGATGATGACAGGTAATGAAGATACATTAACCCTAGAACTTCTGAAGCGATGTCGAACAATGAGGATTATTAACTCTAGAACTACTGGCAAGGTAAATGTAGGCTCAACTAAAGTATTTATTTAACAAATTACTTGTCGGTCCATACATACAATGTAGAACAATCGAAAGTCTTCCATTTTGGTAAGTGTAAAACTACAGTACAGAAGATATGGACGCTTTCACAACTAAATAATCGGCATTGCTTCAACAAATGATTATTGTACATTTCAGGAAGACCTGCTAGCTGTAGTTACCTTAATATACGAGTGTATATTTTTGGTACTAACGGCAAAAAGTCTGGAATATGAGGGGTATTCCAGATTACATCAGAAGCCGGCGAGATTGAAAAACCCCGAGATAATGACTGCCCATTGGCTTAGTGCAAGAATATCGGTAAGCAGAATTCTGGGTTCGATTTCCGCATAATCCCAGCTATTCAGTTGATGAACTGGAAGCAACTCTGGTGAAGATGTGGGTAATACTACCCCAGAAATTGACTGGGATAGCAATCGAACAAAAAAAAAAAAAAAAAAAAAAAGAGGGTCATTTTTGGACAAGAACTCTAATAACAGTCATTTGCATA
>NW_013675834.1:19657-20752 GCF_000517525.1 Limulus polyphemus
ACGGGGATTCGAACCCGCGACCTGCAGATTGCGAGTCGAGCCCCCTAACCACCTGATAAGAGAACCCTTGGAGATTTGAATAATAATAATAATCTCCACACACATACACATTAAATAATATATATTTAGTTATCTCTCACGATTACGAGTTTCTGTAATAACTGCATCTCTTCCACTCGTTCTTATTTTACATCTGCTTATCAATCACTGAAAAAAAAACAATAAAAACAGTCCTGTTTACGAATTTGGCTGTCATCAGCCAACCAATCAATCCACCCGTTCATGCACAGAAATTCTTTAAATATTCTCTTTGAACGATTTCCCAGCGGAATAAACTTTACTCAACCTTGTAAAAAGTGCCCATTTTGAAAGTACCCACAATTTACTCAACCCTTGGATGATTTCTCGTTTCAAAGTATTCAAAATCATTTTTCGCATTTTTTAGCGATAGCTTTTCGGGATTATACAACCTCGTAGCTACGTGACTTTACTCAATTTAGAGAACAGTTGAAAAAAAAGCATCGATTGAAAAATTACTCTTAATATGCTAAATTTATAAACACTACAGAAAACGTTTTATAAAAAGACGTAGCCACGGTCTATGAGTTAATTTTGCCATTCTAAAGACCAGTAGTTTTCCCATCTGAATACACTGGTATACACGTTTGTGTAACTTCTTACCAACTTGTGCACGAGTTCCTGTTGTTTTTGAAACAACTATGTCAGCTTTTCAGTCGACAAAGGTTGACAAACTATTAGTTGGTTTAAAAAAACAAAGCAGAAAATTGTCATCTTAATGCAGCTTGATAATCATCCAAGAAAATACTCCTTTAAAATATATTTTAGGGTGTATAAATGTGTGAAACAGTTTGTATTGATTATAGTTTTTATCTATATGTGTAAAGATTAAAAACATTTGTGTGAAACAGTTTGTATTGATTATAGTTTTTATCTATATGTGTAAAGATTAAAAACATTTGTGTGAAACAGTTTGTATTGATTATAGTTTTTATCTATATGTGTAAAGATTAAAAACATTTGTGTGAAACAGTTTGTATTGATTATAGTTTTTATCTATATGTGTAAAGATTAAAA
>NW_013675835.1:0-6525 GCF_000517525.1 Limulus polyphemus
GAATGGCATGTATCAGAACTTCATCAGGTGACAACCACTGCTGATATAGAGTTCCTGTAGAATGACATGTATCAGAACTTCATCAGGTGACAACCACTGCTGATATAGAGTTCCTGTAGAATGGCATGTATCAGAACTTCATCAGGTGACAACCACTGCTGATATAGAGTTCCTGTAGAATGGCATGTATCAGAACTTCATCAGGTGACAACCACTGCTGATATAAAGTTCCTGTAGAATGGCATGTATCAGAACTTCATTTTGAAATTGTTTGACGTTCGTATGTAGTGTGATGCCAAAGAATATTGCTCGATTTTAGAGAGGGTGTATAACACCCTTATCCGAATTAAAATATGCAAACACTCAGATTGTAAAGATTTAGTTAGATCGGGCCTTTATAATTTCCAAAATGGGAACATCCCTTGCAATTAATATCATTGAGGAACAAAAAAATGTGGATCAACTTGGGGCACCAGGAACATCCAGAAAGAGACTTGCAACAAATCATACCCCAGCTGTGGTAAGCAAAGTGTGGCAACCTGTAACAGGTGATAATCCACGAACACAAAGGTCAGTGACAAAAGTCATCCACGTGCCACAGGCAACAGCATACAACATATTTAGAAATACCTCCATTTGGAAAAGCGACACAAGTCTCTTGTAAGCAGGTTGCTTCCATATCATACTTGTTGAACTGTCGCATACGTGAAACAGCTAGAAAACAAAACGGACATTCGGGATATTTTATGAGAGGAGATACCATCATCTTATCAGGTGAAACGCCTGGATTCCTGTGTGATTGATCTGTTGAAAGGGTGCTAGGAAACAATTGTTCTTCTTACACTAGATGGGTTTGGGAAAATATGCAGGGAAGAGGGGTGTGCCTTAGACATGACAGCCTTACACGGAGCCTTTTTCAATGGAAACTCCAAGGCTATTAGTAAGATGCGCGGCTAGAACAGACGTAATTACATGGACTGTAACGACGTAGTGAGGTTCCAAAAATCATTTTGATATACTCAACTTCTGTAGCATCTATTTGGTGGAAGATGAGAAGTGAAATATTTGGTTCTGTTATTCTCTGTCATAATTCTTTTGTGTTTAATAGCTTTTGTTTTATGCATGGAACACAAACAAAGAAATAAAGTTTATGTGTATACTTATGTGCCTAAAATATCTTTATGAAACAGATATAAATTAATTTTGTAAGTGAAAAAACTTGAAGTATTGTCGAATATATTTCCTGAAAAATCATTACTTCAAGTAAAGCTTAAGACCTTAGATCCTGACTTTGACACAAACTTTATTGAGGGCATGAGTCCATAAATCCCATAAAAAGATTCAACTGATGTAATTAACATTCTTATCTTTGTGAAAAATAATATCTGAATATTTCATATTAACAAAAAAAACGCAACTTTTATTTCACGCGCGAGTTTGTGAAAAACATGTATTCGTATGTTGTTGTTAACATAACCTAAACTGTTCGTTTTTAAGAATTCCTTTAGTCTGCTTTTTACTCTCGCCAGAGTCCCATAAGGCAAGGGAAACTACTGATGACAAAACTTGAAGACGGGAAAAAACGACTGAAGAAGCAGTGGTCTTCTCATTATGTGGTGTTAACTGACATAATGTTGCTCTGTTACAAAGACGTCCAGTCAACATCTTTGGTAAATTATCAGATATTTTATAAGTTATAAACTGTTTTAAATGTTGTTTGAAGTGATGAAAAGCTAACTAGAGTCAGAGGAATGGACTCAAACGGATATGTTATTGCCCAGAGGCACCAAGAATGAGTGCAAATTCTGTTTTGATATTTTAAAAGAAATATTCCAAATACTTCAGAGTATTATGTATCGCCAAGTGTAATGTTGACTGGGAAGAAGTCAAAAAGTAGGCTAGGTTGATAAAATCGTAAATTTAATCTCAGTTTGAATAATAAACCAATAAATCTTAAGTCCAGTTTCAATACACCAATAAAGCTTTTAAGCCCAGTTTCAATACAGCAACAAAATTTAACTCCAGTTTAATTAATAAACAAATAAAGCTTAAGTCCAGTTTCAATACACCAATAAAGCTTTTAAGCCCAGTTTCAATACAGCAACAAAATTTAACCCCAGTTTAATTAATAAACCAATAAAGCTTAAGCCCAGTTTGAACACACAAATAAAACTTAAACCAAATTTAAATAAACTAATAGGGTTTGATCCCAGTTTGAATAATAAAACAATAAAGCTTTTGTTCATGAATACAGCTCAGACTAATTTAAACTATTAAATTATCATGTGGGTTTATACACAAATCCATGAAATTACTGAATCCATTTGGAAATATTGGACATAGTGGCTTAGAATCAAAGCTACGTGTTATAATCAGTTACATCCACAAAATACAACGTGTATTTAGAGTACCGTTTGGGAACATTTTGTACATTCGTTAATATGTATATACTCACGATCTATTTTGTGAATTAATCCGCATAGGTTACAATATTGATTAAACCCACGGATACAATGGTATCATACAGCCTATTTCAGTAACGATAGGTTTTGTTTCTCATATTCACCCTTTATTGTAACCACGGCCCCAAAGTGCGTAGCGTCATTTTTTTCCCCCTTGTGGCAAAGGGACACTATTTTTGTATCCCACGTCCGGTTCGTTAACCACATGCCACGCCTATGTCGTAAATCAATAATATTTAATGATCGGTTTAAACTGAATAGTAAGTTGAAGAATTGTGAGAAGTACAATGCTGCAGTACCCCCCCCCCCTACCACACACACACCTTCCAAAAAATTAAGGTTCAGAAGAGAAATAAACGTGATCATTACAAATATCAAATTCGATGTTTCTCCTAGAAAATATTGGTCAACTGAAACTGAAACCTATAGAAGTTTACATACTTTACGTAATTATAGTTGTGTATTTAGTCTATTATAGGTTATTAGTGACCTGAGGTGATGTTAACAGTAGTAATTACAAAAAAAAACTACTTTACAATAGTGAAATACCCCCCCAAAACAAAAAGTAGGCTTCTCAGTATTAAAAACTACTTTACTATAGTGAAGTGAAATACCCCCATACCCCCAAAAAACAAAAGTGGGCTTCTCACTATTAAAAACTACTTTAAAATAATGAAAAAAACCCAGAAAAGTGGGCTTCTCAGTATTAAAAAAACAGTTTACTATAGTGAAATACCCCCCCCCCCCAAAGAAAAAACAACAACAAAAAGTGGGCTTCTTAGTATTAAAAAACACTTTATTATAGTGAAATACCCGAAAAAATTAATGTTTGTATCACTCAACTACAGTTCTGTAATAATAAATACTTGCAAAGTTACGCGATGGGCTACCTGTACTGTGCCCACACTTCATTTTACCGTTGTAAGTCATCATACTTTATTCCTCTGAGCCACCTGGTGCCTTAATAATACAATTAAAAATATTTAAAGAATCGGTGATTTTAATTAATTAAAAAATATTACATATGAGATGATTTATTAAATTACCATATGACCCTTTCTATGTTTTTCACGTTGTGTTGTGATTTTTAGGTCACTAGAGTGTATAATTAAAAATTTTCTGTGAAATTAAATAACTAATTAATTTCGTTTTTAATACTTAATTAAATGACTTCAAAACTTTATCTATGTCTCTAGGGTTTGTGGGGCAGTAAAGCTGACAGTTTCATCAACCTAGCAGGTGCTTCCATCTCTTGGTGTCCTGAAAAATCATCCAAGAAAAATGTTTTCCGGGTAATCTATGTGTTCTTACAGAGTATTGAAAATTAGAAAAGAAAACTACTGAAACTATAGTTGTATTTAAACGTAAAAGTAAATCACTTATAACGTATAACTGATGTCGTACTTGTAGCTGGTTGACCCACCGTCAAATCAGACGACTTGTATTTAGTAGGAATTGTCTCTTTAGGAAAACTGTCTGTTTGTTGTTAAACGCAAAGCTTCACAAGGGATTACTTATACTGTGCCCACAGCGAATTGTTTGTTTGTTGTTAAGTGCAAAGCTTCACGATGGGCTACATGTACTGTGCCCACAGCGAGTTTATTTGTTTGTTGTTAAGTGCAAAGCTTCACGATGCCTACAGCGAGTGTCAAAACCTGTATTTAGCGTTATAAATCTTCAAATTTACCACCGAGTCACCGGGGGTAAGGGGGTGGGGACTTTACTGAAACTAACCACCAAGTTCGATTACTTCTTCCGGTCATTGTTGTTGTTTTATAATTTTACCATAACTTTTAAATACACTCCCCCGTTTGTTTTGTTTTAATATACTCCCCCGTTTGTTTTGTTTTAATACACCCCAGTTTGTTTTGTTTTAATGCACCCTAGTTTGTTTTGTTTTAATGCACCCCAGTTTGTTTTGTTTTAATACACCCCCAGTTTGTTTTGTTTTAATACACATCCCGTTTGTTTTGTTTCAATACACCCCCAGTTTGTTTTGTTTTAATACGCCCCCAGTTTATTTTGTTTTAATACACCTCAGTTTGTTTTGTTTTAATACACCCCAGTTTGGTTTGTTTTAATACACCCCAGTTTGTTTTGTTTCAATACACCCCCAGTTTGTTTTGTTTTAATACACCCCCAGTTTTTCTTGTTGTTTTCTGTTTGTTTGTTTTTCAGAAAGCTAGTCAGAATATTATCATTCTCAGATTGAAATCGGTGCTTTAACAAATATATATGAATTAAGCTTGTCACACCAAAACGTTCTATCCGACTTCATAGCGTCTTCTTTACTTAGTTATTCAATCAAGAAAAACTATGTTTATTTTGAGATCGGTAATTCGACTTCTGACTCTGAAGTTATAAATTCAAAGTTATAGTCGCTTTGTGACATGAAATTTACAGTGTTAAAAAGGGCGTGCATTTGTTAGGCTTTGTTTCCGTTGACCAAAGCAACTAAATATTTCTGTCTGATGTAAAACATTTTAAAATTAAGTCTAGAACTAGTTAAAGGTTTGTTTTTTATTTTAATTATTAATGACAAATAACATAAAACTGACTGCTTTTCTTTGTAAAGATTTTCGAATTAGGCCTAACACAGTTTGTTGGTACGCTCTACAGTGAAATAAGTAACGATTTTCGAATTAGGCCTAACTCAGTTTATTGGTACACTGTACAGTGAAATAACAAGTTCATATTAAGTTTTGTATGTAGTTCATTAAATTGTTCTTCAAGAACAACTCTTGATTTATTATAAAATTTGATAATTATGTAGAAAACAACTGTAACTTACTGTTTCTTATTACAGCTGACCACACTGCTGGGCCAGACACTGCTGTTTCAGGATAACAGTGTCCAAACATCCGCTAACTGGTACAGAGCTATACAGAGTGCCATATCTACGCTAGTAAGCAAGCATTTTTGTTAATGGCCAGATGGTTATGTCATGACTTATATCAATCCTTTTACGTCAGTCTTGGGGGTCTTCAGTTCTGCTTGTAGTCTTTTTTCAGTATAATACTGGTGTTCTTCAATTAATTTGGATAATCTTATAATGGACAAATATTTTTAGAATTTTAAATATATTTCAAACACTGTAAATAAGGTAATAACCTTTGAAAATTACACGAATGTTTTTAATAGTTGGCATGTTTTCGGCAGCTTGGACCAGGAGTGATCTGGTCATAACAATCCAACAGTTTTAACTCAGAGCCGGGTTATTAACACAAATTAAATAAAATTATTAGAAACTTTAGTATAACGTTCTGGGTTCTAAGCGCTGCCTATAATTGTTACTTAATTTTAATAATGTCTCGAACTTCTCACGAGGCTAGGGTTGGTCCAATGACCAAATAACCGGGCCACTTCGACCCCCAATACGTCCCTGGCTAAGACACTTAATACTACACATTGGTAAGAATAAAGTTGATAGTTTTAATTATTACTATTTGCTATGTAAACACTAATTATTACTATTTGCTATGTAAACACTAATTATTACTATTTGCCATGTAAACACTAGTTATTACTATTTGCTATGTAAACACTAATTATTACTAATTGCTATGTAAACACTAATTATTACTACTTGCTATGTACACAATAATTATTACTATTTGATATGTACACACTAATTCTACTGTAATTTTTGCTGCTGTTGTCGTAATTCAACTGTAAGTACTCTTGACTACGGCTGGGTCAAGTGCCAATATGTCGTAATTCAATTTTAAGTACTCTTGGTTACGGCTGGATCAAGTGCCAATGTGTCGTGATTCAATTTTAAGTACTCTTGACTACGGCTGGGTCAAGCACCAATAATGTTGTAATTCAATTTTAAGTACTCTTGGTTACGGCTGGATCAAGTGCCAATAATGTTGTAATTCAATTTTAAGTACTCTTAGTTACGGCTGGATCCAGTGCCAATATGTTGTTTTCTTTATAGATGGATGGGTAGGGAAAAATATGTAGCAGGGTCTTGTTTGCAAAATATTGTTACGTATCTGCTTGTTTGTTCATTTCCGGTATAAATTCTTTCCGAGAAACTTCAGCGATACAAGTCCTTTCT
>NW_013675835.1:7445-12412 GCF_000517525.1 Limulus polyphemus
ACAGGGAAATGACTGTCCTAGCTCACAGAGAAAGGACTGTCTAGCTCACAGAGAAAGGACTGTCCTAGCTCACAGAGAAATGACTGTCCTAGCTCACAGAGAAAGAACTGTCCTAGCTTACAAGGAAAAGACTGTCCTAACTTACAAATCAATTAATGTCCTGGCTCACAGAGAAAGGACTGTCCTAGCTTACAAATCAATTAATGTCCTAGTTCACAGAGAAAGGACTGTCATAGCTTACAGAGAAAGGACTGTCCTAGCATACAGAGAAAGGACTGTCCTAGCTTACAGAGAGTTTTGATTGACTTCCTTTATATAATGAACCTAAAATGTATACATGGCCTAGTGGTTATGGTGCTCGAGTTAAGGTAATCTGAGGGTCGATCTTTCAGCTATGGGGGCGTTATAATGTAACGGTCAAGCTCACTATTCGTTAGTAAAATAGTAGCCCACGAGTTGGCGGTGTTGACTACTTGTCTTCTCCCTAGTCTATCACTGCTAAATTAGGAACGGCTAGCGCAGGTAGCTCTCGTGTGGCTTTGCGCGAAATTCAAATCAAACCAAACGTGCTTACCAAGAAGGGTTGTTACCTGGAAATATTGTAATTTTTTACATACACATTAAACTTTGAACATTTACCATACAGCTATCTCTGTTGTTCTTATATTCACCTAGATTTGATTTAATGTGTTTCACTGTTCAGACCATAGAAGTATAAGTATTTGTTTCACTGTCCATAAACTTAGAAACACAAACATCGTAATATATATAAGAAAAGAGAAAATCGTAATATTTAGCTGAAGATTGTTTGTTTAATTTCTCCCGTTTAATAACTTTCAGCTAGCACAGATAGCCTCCTTCTAGTCCATCACTTCTAAGTTAGGGAAAGTTTGTTTAATTTCTCCCGTTTAATAACTTTGGCTATCTGTGCTAGTTGTCCCTAACTTAGAAGTGATGGAGTAGAAGGAAGGCAGCTAGTCAACACCACCCACTCTTGTACTTCTCGAATCGAATAGTGGGATTGATCGTATCATTATAAAGCCCCCCACAGATGAAACACGTTTGATGATAAATTTCGATCTCGATACTGGCATATTACGAGTAGAGCACCCTAACCAGGATCGTTTCTCTATTCGATCTTATCTTTACATTTCATTTGCTTATGTAACGTTTTTTGTTTATCTAGTCAATAATTCGTGATATTAAATCACACACAAAAAAACTGTAAACTTAAATTTGAATATTGAAAATCATACATAAATGATTCATGTATAGTCGTATCATCCCTACATATGTTTGTTTTCTACAGTTGATCATCTAAAAAACGCGCATGAAGCTTTTTTTACCAGTCTCTGTGACAGGAAAAAGATCCACAACAAATTACTTCATTTTTTCCACAAACGTCCATCCATAGAAAATCTGAAAAGGAAAGGAATTCTGAAAGGTAATTGAACCCAGTTCTTATATAATATAAGACTCTCTGTTTCTGTGCGTTTTCGTTAGGTACGAGATTGAGTAGAAATATGTAAGTTAGGCTTAATCTCTAAGCAGTTCTTCAAAGTATGAAAACAGTGTTTTTTAAAAAAAATTATTACAGTTCAATTTCTAATTAATAAAAAAGCTGATGTTTATTTAATGCTAGAATATTTAAACGAATTTCACCTGAATTCTAAAGGAATATAACTGAGAAAAATAGCGTATTTTAATATTCTTGTCTTAATTATCAACGCTAAAATCCAGGGTTCGATTCCTACAGTGGACAGAGTGTAGCTATCTCATTGTGTAGCTTTAAGACGAAAAACAAACGCTTTAATGTCCTGAATTGATAATTCGATAGAGAAACAATATAACTTCCTGTTCTTATACTTCCCATGCTTCGGGAAGCAGAGCGGGATGTATTGGTTTGTCCGTCCCGTTTTTGTACACAGGATACCTCATTATTGAATAGATGTGTTTTGGACCAAACTTATATCAAATGTAATACATACAAAGTTCTAGACCTGATTAACTATAGAAGGTCATCGGTCAAAAGTCACTGGTAAATAGAAAATCTTCCCTAACCTTGTAGACATGATATTTCAATACAGGATGAATGGATATTAGCCAAACTTATATCAAATGTAATACATACAAAGTTCTAGACCTGATTAACTATTGAAGGTCATTGGTCAAAAGTCACTGGTAAATAGGAAATCTTCCCCAACCTTGTAGACATGATATTTTAATACAGGATGAATGGATATTAGCCAAACTTATATAAACAGGTGCTGCATACAAAGTTCTAGACCTGATTAACTTTTAAAGGTCATCGGTCAAAAGTCACTGGTAAATAGGAAATCTTCCCCAACCTTGTAGACATGATATTTTAATACAGGATGAATGGATATTAGCCAAACTTATATAAACAGGTGCTGCATACAAAGTTCTAGACCTGATTAACTTTTAAAGGTCATTAGTCAAAAGTCACTGGTAAATAGGAAATCTTCCCCAACCTTGTAGACATGATGTTTTAATACAGGATGAATGGATATTAGCCAAACTTATATAAACAGGTACTACGCACAAAGTTGATTAACTTTAGAAGATCACGGATCAAAGGTCAATAAAATTTGTGAGACTTAGACATAAAGTATAACATTACTGGGACATTTGCACTTGTTTTCTTAATATCACTTGATTTGTAGATCATGTTTAGTTTTGCTTGTTAATTTTAACATTCAAGGAATGTGTAATTCAAGTCATACATTTGGTTGAGTAGATTGTTAGTTTTAATGTAAAAAATGTTACAACGTAGTCATAGTGCATCATATGAGCACAGGTAAATTATAAATGTATATATTTTTTTTAAACAGATGAACCAGTGTTTGGCTACAGCCTTCAAAGTTTGTGTGAAAGGGAGAAAACCAATATTCCTAAGTTTGTTTTGAAATGTATCGCACAAATAGAACTTTTTGGTAAGTAATTATCCTACTACAAGAGTTTGAACGAAAAGTTAAAAATCTAAATTTTACTTGGCATATTTCAATCTACAATATATCGATGAGCCTCGGGTTTGTTTATTGTTGTTTTTTTTCCGGGAGGTGGCACTCTGTGTGATGCTGTAAATAAGATGATTACGTTAACAGCATTTGAAATGTAACTTTATCTGTTGTACTTCATTGAGATCAACAACTCACAAATTTGTAGTCTAAACTCTGTATTAGTCACGTGTGTGAGGATTATATACCGACAGCACGAGCTCTGTATCAGTCACGTGTGTGAAGTTTGTATACCTAGAACACGAGCTCTGTATCAGTCACGTGTGTGAAGTTTGTATAACTAGAACACGAGCTCTGTATCAGTCACGTGTGTGAAGTTTGTATACCTAGAACACGAGCTCTGTATCAGTCACGTGTGTGAAGTTTGTATACCTAGAACACGAGCTCTGTATCAGTCACGTGTGTGAAGTTTGTATACCTAGAACACAAGCTCTGTATCAGTCACGGGTGTGAAGTTTGTATACCTAGAACACGAGCTCTGTATCAGTCACGTGTGTGAAGTTTGTATACCTAGAACACGAGCTCTGTATCAGTCACGTGTGTGAAGTTTGTATACCTAGAACACGAGCTCTGTATCAGTCACGTGTGTGAAGTTTGTATACCTAGAACACGAGCTCTGTATCAGTCACGTGTGTGAAGTTTGTATACCTAGAACACGAGCTCTGTATCAGTCACGTGTTTGAGGTTTGTATATCTAGAACACGAGGCGTGTTAATCTTATATTTTGAGGTTTTTGCTTACATTTAAAGTGCTAAATGTCCATTCAGTAGGTTAGGTTTCATGTTCAGTCTCCTTCAAATCCTGGCTCTTTAATAATTAAACATCTTTATTGAAATTTAATTTCTGTAGTGTTTGTTAAAGTCAAGTAAAATACTGGACTAGTTACTTAAATCAGTTCCAAATGTTCATTTATAAACAGGGAAAGAGTGGGCCGATGGATAAACTATATATATTCTGTCTTTAAACTGGAAAAATAATTTAAATTAATATCAGGTTTAGTTATGAAGCGATAAATCAATATTTGGCAAAATTACTTATATAACTTTGTGTTTCTTTGTTAGCTGAGTCTGGACAATAGAACGACAATACTGTTAGTCTGGGTTTCTTTGTTAACTGAGTCTGGATAATAGAATGATAAGACTGTTAGTCTGGGTTTCTTTGTTAACTGAGTCTGAATAATAGAACGACAATACTGTTAGTCTGGGTTTCTTTGTTAACTGAGTCTGGATAATAAAACGACAATACTGTTAGTTTGGGTTTCTTTGTTAACTGAGTCTGAATAATAGAACGACAATACTGTTAGTCTGGGTTTCTTTGTTAACCGAGTGTGGATAATAAAACGACAATACTGTTAGTTTGGGTTTCTTTGTTAACCGAGTGTGGATAATAAAACGACAATACTGTTAGTTTGAGTTTCTCTGTTAACCGAGTGTGGATAATAGAACGACAATACTGTTAGTTTGGGTTTCTTTGTTAACTGGGAGTGTATAATAGAACGCCAATACTGTTAGTCTGAGTTTCTCTGTTAACTGAGTCTGGATAATAGAACGACAATACTGTTAGTCTGAGTTTCTCTGTTAACTGAGTCTGGATAATAGAACGACAATACTTTTAGTTTGGGTTTCTTTGTTAACCGAGTCTGGATAACAGAACGACAATACTTTTAGTCTGGGTTTCTTTGTTAACTGAGTGTGGATAATAGAACGACAATACTGTTAGCCTGGGTTTCTTTGTTAACTGAGTGTGGATAATAGAACGACAATACTGTTAGTCTGGGTTTCATTGTTAATTAAGTTTAGATAATATAACAACAATACTGTTAGTCTGGGTTTCTTTGTTAACTGAGTCTGGATAATAGAACGACAATACTGTTAGTCTGGGTTTCTTTGTTAACCGAGTGTGGATAACAGAACGACAATACTTTTAGTC
>NW_013675835.1:13412-14717 GCF_000517525.1 Limulus polyphemus
AGTCTGGATAATAGAACGACAATACTGTTAGTTTGGGTTTCTTTGTTAACCGAGTGTGGATAATAAAACGACAATACTGTTAGTCTGAGTTTCTTTGTTAACCGAATCTGGAGAATAGAACGACAATACTGTTAATCTGGGTTTCTTTGTTAACCGAGTCTGGATAATAGAACGACAGTACTGTTAGTCTGGGTTTCTTTGTTAACTGAGTCTGGATAACAGAACGACAATACTGTTAGTCTGGGTTTCTTTGTTAAGACTGGTAGACATGTAACTTATATATATATATATATGTGAAACATATTAGACAAGTTTCACAAGGATATATATATAAAATACGCTTGAAACTTGACTTCAGGGCCCATTGGTACTTAAAATATATTAATACTCAGTATATTTAGTCCTTTTTCTTTTATAGCTTTAATTATATATGTTATAATAAGTAACTTCTACCTTCATAAATGTATTTTAATAATGAGTTAGTTAAATATATACTGTTGTAGACTCTTCGCCATCAGTTAATGAGCTCTAATTTTTAAGAATTAACTTTAATTACCAGTCTTTTCTTCCCAGTGGCTCAGCGGAATGTCTGAAGGCTTATAGCGCTAAAAACTGGGTTTCGATACCTGTAGCGGGCACAGCTCAGACATCCCGTTGTGTAGCTTTGCGCTTAAGAACAAAAAAACAAAAAACAAATTACTGGTCTTAAATGCTTAATATTGTTTTTGTTGTTTAAACTGATAAGAATTCCAGTTTCGTTCTTCCAGATCTGAACACTGATGGACTATATCGAGTAAGTGGTAATTTAGCACAAGTCCAGAAGCTCAGACTTCGTGTCGACCAAGGTGTGTCTATATCACAGGCTATAAAGTACATTTTACTTAGAATATTCTTGAATCTCAAGATGTTAATAGTGCTTCTATCACAATTAAAACATTCTGTCTTTAATTGTACAAACTCACATTACACAAAGCAGTACTAACCTTTGTAAAGTTTAAACAATAAACTTACAATATTCTCTTCTTGTTGTGCATTAAAACCTGACACTTTTATGTATTTTATATGAACATTTTGGAGTAATTAATTTTAAAAATGGTTAAGATAATGAACAAAACCTCTTGCAGTAATAATATAACATTTAGGACTAATTCTTAAAATATTGTTTGGACTTAATGGATTGTTATAATAATATAACCTTTAGGACTAATTCTTGAAATATTGTTTGGACTTAATGGATTGTTATAATAATATAACCTTTAGGACTAATTCTTGAAATATTGTTTGGACTTCATGGATTGTTATAAT
>NW_013675835.1:15640-20781 GCF_000517525.1 Limulus polyphemus
GACAATGTGTGTGTAGATAGTGAGTAATTGAACTGCAGTCACAGGGTATTGTTGAAGTTAACGTTCGTTCGTTATATTGTTTGTTTTAGCGCGAATATTGAAATTAAGTGTATCGTAAAGTTATATTCGGAAAGAACAAACCAGTTTTATTAAGTAAAGACTTGTGTCGCTAAAGTTTCGTCGGAACGAAGTTACGGAAAAATCAATTAACAAACGGAGACGTAACAATAATATAACCTTTAGGACTAATTGTTAAAATATTGTTTGGACTTCATGGATTGTTATAATAATATAACCTTTAGGACTAATTGTTAAAATATTGTTTGGACTTAATGAATTGTTATAATAATATAACCTTTAGGACTAATTGTTAAAATATTGTTTGGACTTCATGGATTGGTATTATGATTAAAAGCTATAATTACAATAATCAAAGAACTCTTATTCCTTAAGATGACTATTCTGTCCTAGAAACAGTAGATGACATTCACATCTTGACTGGTGCCTTAAAGCTTTTCTTCAGAGAAATGAAGGAGCCTTTAATTCCTGTTTCTTGTTTTCTCCAAATCATGGATGTCCTTGGTGAGTTAATTAGTAGTTCCTGTTGTTTTTGAAGATTGTAGTTAATTATATCTAAAATTCAATTATTTATGTCTTGTTGTTGTTGTGTATGTGTTTTTGTTGTTTATTTATTTTAACAGAATTTTAAAATATTGTGCCATGAATGTAGTTAAGAAGGTGGTACCTTTCATTGTGTTTTGGATATTTTTAGTTAACCCTTACGCTACTGACTTCTTTACATCTCATTCTCCACAAGTGCAGTAGTATTACGTTTTTGCCTGTAGCAATATTTAGTGTCAAAAAGTGACACACGTAAATAGGATGAAATTACTAATTTTTCTGTGTAACGTACATAAGATACCCTAGCGGCAAATAGTGGAACTAATTGAAATACTAGTGGTATTTTTTTTTATATCAGCTGTTAATTCGTTTTTCGTGCACTACTAAAATGATTATGTTGCAATTATTATAAACATAATTTTCATTTTCCCATGCCCACCCCCCCAGTGGTTCGGCTGTAAGTCTGCAGGTTTAAGACGCTAAAAATCTGGTTTCGATACCCATGATTGCTAGAGCACACATAGCTCATTGTGTAGGTTTGCGCATAACAAAAACCAAAACAAATTATTTTCACTAAAAAACAGGTGGAAGAATGTGACTTATGATAAAGAACAGTTATAATCTAAACTAAGACTTCTGATGTATTAAACTTGGTTCTGTTCTTTTGGTGATCGTGAAGACGAACAGTTATAATCTAAACTAAGACTTCTGATGTATTGAACTTGGTTCTATTCTTTTGGTGATCGTGAAGACGTACAGTTATAATCTAAACTAAGACTTCTGATGTATTAAACTTGGTTCTGTTCTTCTGGTGATCGTGAAGACGTACAGTTATAATAAATACATCAGAAGTCTTAGTTTAGCGTCTTCACGATCACCAAAAGAATCGAGCCAAGTTTTTCTCAGTGTAAACCAGGAAGTACAGACAAATTATTCCTTTGGCACTGTGGCTGTTCACCGCGGGGAATCGAACCCCGGATTTTAGCGTCTTGAATCCGTAAATTTTCCGCTGTCACAATATAGGACATGTTATTCATACTCAGAATGAGTTACATCAGTTTACAATATGAAATCTTGTAGGAAAACAAACTTATTGTAAGAGGCTTTTTTATAAAAACAAATAATATAAAACTGTCTCTCTCTCTCATGTAGGAAAGCAAACCATGGAAAGAAAACTGACATCCATCAAAGAGATAATTCATTCTTTACCTGAGTCGAATTATGAAACTTTAAAGTTCTTGCTTTGCCATTTACTGAGGTATATCTTTAATATTTTACTGCGAGATCTCATCTAAAACACAGTTTTATACTATGGTAGTTTAAGTTTTCATTTGGGATGTGTATGTCATAAAACCTACGAGAACAACAACAACAAAGATAATGAATATGTAACACGTACGTTACTTGTCATATTACTCCCACAAGATGTCTCTCTCTATTCAGGACCTTTTTTTCCCTTAAAATTATTTTTTATTATCAAAAACTGTAACTTAAACTATTCAACAGTTTTTACAAACTGAACTCGTGAGTTTCCGACATAAATTATATATCTACAGTCTACAGGGAAGGATTGCATCAATTTTGTAGTATTAAAAAAACAACAATGCATTTAAATATGTTATTCCAACACCAAGTATCTTTAGCAATTTGACTTACACTAGGACGATGACAAAAAATAGGTGCTAGGTTATAGAGTTAACTTTAAGCAAAACAAAAAACCACACTTCTCCCTAATTACAAATGTAGCTTGTCCTCAAGCCTAATGATGAAAATATGCTGTTGTCTTTTTAACTGGAAACTAAGTTGTTATGTGAGTGTATGTAAATATCGTCATTTCCTGAGATCTGACCCTCAATCCCATAGCATGCCAAAGAAGGAATAGTCTTATTAATACAGTTTTCTTTGTTTTTTACCGTTTCACTACACTATTCACATTTTTCTGACCAGTTTATTTGTATATAAGGTGTTGCCAGTATCACTGTTTTGTAACAAGCGCAATAAAATAATGCTGAAGTACAGGATTGTGTTTTTCTAACTGTTTATCTTTAATTAAATATTCTGAGTTTTTTTATGCAGAGTTGAAAAGTGCCGGGAAAGGAACCTGATGGACATACAAAACCTGGCTATCGTATTCGGGCCCACTCTGATGAGCTCAGACTCAGACTTAGTCAACATGGCATTGGATGTGTTACATCAGAATAGAGTACTTGAGTACTTGCTTCTGGAATTTGATCAGATATTTTCTGCTCGTCATATTTCTAGTAACCTGCTACCATAATACTACAAAACATTTCAAGAAACATTGTCCATTTTTCTGCTTTTATTTGGCAGACTTGTAGGGTATATATACAAGTGATTAGGGGTCTAACTTCTGATAGAACCCACCTTGAAGAAAAGAAAATACTTCAACAATAACCCCTGGCAGCAATGGTAATGCTTTCGTGGATCATTCTTGAAATACTGTTTGGACTTATTGGATGTCAAAAAATGTTATTTGTAATACAACTTTCCGTATCATCGTCTTATCAAAATTCTAAGTGATATGCAAGTGGTTTTATGTAATTAATTTTAGTAATTCGTTTTTATGTTCAAATTAAATATTTAACTATCTTTATACAGTTGTGATGAGCTATAACAGAAAGAAACGTTTTTATTATTTAATTGTTAATTTTGATGTCTATTAATTATGATATTTCACTACGAATAGGAATAATAAGTAAAAAATGTGTTTGGTAAAGGCAACATTAAAAAAGATGTTGGTGAAGGCAACATTAAAAAAGGTGTTCGTAAAGGCAACAAATTAAAAAAGGTGTTGGTAAAGGCAGGTGTTTGGTAAAGGCAAATTAAAAGGTGTTTGGTGAAGGCAACATTAAAAAATGTTTGGTAAAGGCAACACGGTGTTTGGTAAAGGCAACATTAAAAACGGTGTTTGGTAAAGGCAACATTAAAAAAGGTGTTGGTAAAGGCAACATTAAAAAAGGTGTTTGGTAAAGGCAACATTAAAAAAGGTGTTGGTAAAGGCAACAGTAAGCACAATGGTAACAAGCTAACTCGGTGCGAACTTTAAATAAAACCACGTGTTTTTTTTGTTATTAAACAAGTGTTGTAAATATGTATATAACATAGACTTTGCACCATAACGATGTAAATAAATACATCATTTGTTTTGTTTCAGGTATTTTAATATTACAGGAGCTGTACGTTTAAATTCAAATATAAAACTTGTGTGAGATGAGAGCAAAAGTTTATAAATATAATTCACTTGTTTGTTGAGATTGTATTCATACGCTGTAAGAAATTGTTTCAGAACTTTGAAGGCTTATTTTATTAATTCTAGATAAGAACTATATCTTGTATTATAAGATGTAAAATGTTTATGTATTAAAAGCTCTATATAAAATACATATTGTACGTCCGTTTGTTTGTTTGTAATTATGCACAAAGCTACACAATGGGCTATCTGTGCTCTGCCCACCACGGGTATCGAAACCCGGTTTCTAGCGTTGTAAGTCCGCAGACATACCACTGTGCTACTGGCGGGCAAATTCGTCTGACTAAATTGTGTGTCAATGTCCGTGTGTCAGAGTAATAGTTGTCACCTCTCGTTAGTGACTTCATTTGACAAAATACGTTTGAGAAATTCATCAAGTATCTAGTTTCAAGTCCTAGGAAGTACTTTTTTCGGTTGTTAATCGGCCTTAGCTTCATGGCAAGGATTGTGCAATTTTGTGCAATAGTTTCTATAGTAACGAGCTTATGTTAAGTATGACAATGTCATTTTTAGACCAAAACATCCTGATAAACCTTCTACTGACTTTTTGGCTTTTACTCTACATGGAAGTCGAAATGGTGTGTTCAAGTGTTTTACACTCACAAAAAAGAAACCTATCATTCTGTAGGTATTTGAAGAACTTGTAGCATTCCGCCACAATTTAATTATTCGTATTGTTTAAACAACTCTATTCAATTATGTACATGGCACAAAAGTCCACTGGAGTGTACCGACAGATGTATGTGATCGTCCACTGGAGTGTATCCACAGATGTATGTATTGTGGTGATTCCAGTTTTATAAAACACATTTTTCTGTTTATTATTAAATGTGAGTGGAAGCTTGTGGGTTCTAAGACTTCAAATATGATATTTTGTCTTGAAACATAGCCCTGATGAGGACATAACTCCAGACTGACTTCAATGTGGTCTCAAAGCAACTTGCAGCCATGAATGTGCGGGTTTTTTAGCCTTCATGAAGAATATTGAAGGCTTTCTGTTTTATCAGAACATCATGTAACAAGGTCGTGTCTGTACATCGTGTAACAAGATTGTGTCTGTACATCGTGTAACAAGATAGTGTCCGTACATCGTGTAACAAGAATGTGTCTGTACATCATGTAACAAGATTGTGTCTGTACATCGTGTAACAAGATAGTGTCCGTACATCCTGTAACAAGAACGTGTCTGTACATCATGTAACAAGATAGTGTCCGTACATCCTGTAACAAGAACGTGTCTGTACATCAT
>NW_013675836.1:0-9232 GCF_000517525.1 Limulus polyphemus
GATCAAAGTGGCATTTTTATTTAGAATTGTTACATTATGTTAAGGTGAGTACACCATACACTCGGATCAAAGTGACCTTTTCATTAGTCGTAGCATAGCGACTCATAGAATGGCTCCGAGTTTTTGTTTTTCAAGTACAAACTTTTAGCTCATAGCTCCGTCATATCTTGACCGATTTGAGATCTAATTACAGTTTTGGAATCATGTGGTCAAACCCTTTCGATGGATGTATTTGACCACGCCAAAGGTCTTATAGATTAATTTACACCAATCCTGCATAAAATAATTTCAATTTGAGGGTAAACTAGTAGAGATCCTGATGAGTAATAAAACTGAACCAGGCATACGCGCGCCCCACGCTTGATATTGCTGGTGAACAGAAATATAACTGCCTAAAAGATTTTCAAGTGTAGCAGCTATTGAGGATTCCCTCCTGTTTTTATTTTTGTGTCGGGACTTGACAAGTGGAAAGCGTGCAAGACCGTGGATCGAAAGGTCCAGGGTTCGAGACGTGATACCCTAAACGTGTTTCATACTTTCAGCAATGGCCTTGCTATAATAGTAATAGTCAGTGGTATTGTTCGATTGAAATATACGGGAAAAAATGTTTTTTTGTGGTTGGCTGTCCTCCCTCTGGTGTGTAGTTCAAAACTGTTGGCGATTACACCTGAAACCTCGGGTTTCTCTAACTTAGCTGTTTAGTCCAGATACCATTACGGTTGAACATCTTAAATTCCAATTATTTATTTTGATCACAGATTATAAAAAATGTTATTTATATGTAAATATTCAGGACCTCTCTACACTGACAAATTACTTTCAGTAGAGTGAAATTATCACTATATTCTATGACCATTCTTGTGTAAAAACATACAACGTTTAAAGACGACCATTAAAAACCTTACATGTTTCGGTGACCAGGAGAACTCATCTTTTGACTTTTTAAACGTTGAATGTAAATCACTAAAGAGTCATGGGAATTTGTAGGGAAATCTGACGCATGACGCATTCTGGGACGTCACAATCACCCGCAATATAGTACAGAAAGTTAGACAAATCGATAAGGGCAATCCTTCGGAACTTACTAGTACGGCAGCAGCCACTGTCTGTCAGATAAAAGACTAGTGACCATCAAGAAAATTATTCTTTTTATACATCATGATCAAGTAAACGAATTCTCCTATTTAGCCATCAAGTAAAACAAATTCTCCTATTTAGCCATCAAGTAAAACAAATTCTCCTATTTAGACATCAAGTAAAACAAATTCTCCTATTTAGCCATCAAGTAAAACAAATTCTCTTCTTTAGACATCAAGTAAAACAAATTTTCCTATTTAGCCATCAAGTAAAACAAATTCTCTTATTTAACCATTACGTAAAACAAATTTTCCTATTTAGCCATCAAGTAAAACAAATTCTCCTATTTAGACATCAAGTAAAACAAATTTTCCTATTTAGCCATCAAGTAAAACAAATTCTCTTCTTTAACCATCAAATAAAACAAATTCACCTTTTTAACAATCATGTAAAACAAATTATCCTATTTAGCCACTGTGATCTGAGACATGTATGTTTTCTACTAGCGTTAGTAATATAGAAATTTTAATTTCTTCGGTTCTTTAGTATCCGCGTGTAATGACAGGAACACATTGTACACAAAGTCGTTAAGATTGCCTTGTTTTAATTGCTTTGTTTCTGTTTTATTTATCGTAGATGACGCCTGTTCTGCCCGCGAGGATATTACAACAATATATATATTGTTACGTCTCCGTTTGTTAATTGATTTCCCGTAACTTCGTTCCCACGAAACTTTAGCGACACATGTCCTTACTTAATAAAACTGGTTTATTCTTTCCGAATATAACTTTACGATACACTTAATTTCAACATTCGCGCTAAAACAAACACTATAACGAACGAACGTTAACTTCAACAATACCCTGTGACTGCAGATCAATTACACACTACCTACACACATATTATTGACCCGTCACGTTGTCACCCTCTTATATATACCAGACTACCCTATATCTAGTAATCTCCCGACAATTCACGAAGGTACAAGATATTTCCAGAAAGCAGGGGGCGTGACACTAGTCACGTGACCTCGCTGACGCAACAGTATCATCCGCCAATAACTACTGATTCGTTCAGGAATTAAGAAGAGAGATTTTGATCAGATAATTTAAGTCTAAAATGATGAGAATGAACAAAGTTGGTATAAATGAAAATAATATTTATTATTGCACAACCAAAAAGAACATTGAGTGTAAGCACTTGCGCACATGAAAAGACAATCGCTTCTACTAGGTTGTGCTTACTGCTACAGTTGTCTTACTCTCAGGACAAACATTCGTTCCAATTAATCGTAATACTTCTTCTGGTGTTGCTTTAACAAACTCAACAGCTCCAAATAGTTTGTTTGAAGTTAAGCACAAAGCTTCACAATGGGCTATCTGTGCTTTGCACACCACGGGTATCGAAACCCGGTTTCTAGGGTTGTATGTCCGCAGACATACCGCTGTGCCAATGGGGGCGCTCCAAAGAGAGTCGAGGTTGAAAAAAATGTAATATGGTAGCTTATATGGCGTTTAAAATAAAATCACAACGTTTAAATAAAAACACATTTGGTTTATTTAGCAACGTTTCGAGTAATCATTTTTCGTCAGGCTAAATATTAAAATGAAATGAAGCCTAATAAAGAGTAATTGGTTGTAAAGTCTCTTGGTAATATAAATTTGTTCTTACTTCAGTATTGTTTCTGTGGTGATTTTATTATATTGTATTTATCTACCAACGTTTCTCCTGAAAACTTTTTTTTTTCTTTTGCCTCACGTCCATCTTAGAAATGCCGACAAGATCTACAAAGCATTCGAGATTTACAATCGACGATAAACCCAACTATGACGTCATGGTACTTCGAGTAGTGTCATTAACTTTTGGAATGCGCCCGATCCGTCTCGGTCTTTGTGGGTATTTGTGACGTCACAGAAACTGTAAGAATGCGTCACACGCCAGATTTCCTACAAAATTCACAGTACTTTCCCATGATCCTTTAGTGATGGGTGGCGTACACTCAACCAACTTTCTCTTTAGTGAAAACTGAATTTTTACATAAAGAAATAATCAATTGGAATTGTAAATTTTTAACCATAATGGTACCTGGACTAAGCAGTTAAGTTAGAAAAACCCAGGGTTTCAGGTGTAATCGCCAACAGTGTACTCACCTTAACATAATATAACAACTGTAAATAAAAAGGTCACTTTGATCCGAGTGTGTGGTGTACTCACCTTAACATAATGTAACAACTGTAAATAAAAAGGCCACTTTGATCCGAGTATGTGGTGTACTCACCTGAACATAATGTAACAACATTAAATCAAAAGGTCACTTTGATCCTAGTGTGTGGTGTACTCACCTTAACATAATGACTAGGATCAAAGTGACCTTTTTATTTAAGGTTGTTAACACACTAGGATCAAAGTGACCTTTTTATTTACAGTTGTTACATTATGTTAAGGTGAGTACACCACACACTAGGATCAAAGTGACCTTTTTATTTAATGTTGTTACATTATGTTAAGGTGAGTACACCACACGGTGTACTCACCTTAACATAATGATAATTAAAGATCGATTTAAAATAATGTTATAGTTGTTTAGGTACAGTTACTGTTTCCTTGGGCCAGATATCTTTGGTGTAGGACATTCTATACATACCCAACGGCCCCTTATTCTAACACCTGTTTCTATTCCGTTTTATTTGCATCTGATCTCAGGGTTTATCTGTGGCAATCGGAGAGAACTGACGGGGAAGCTTTCTTGGCTATGTAGATTAAACAATGTAGTAAGGGGAGAGATGCACGTTGATTAAAGACCAAGATAAACCTGCACGTCAATAAAGCTGGTCATTCCCTTGAGCACTTTAAGGTACTAGACATGCCCCCTACAACGATAATCGATAAATAAATCATTTTCAGATTGGGTTGTTTAAGTCCTTTGGGTATGGAAAAACGATTCAGCTTTTGAGAATTTTTTTGAAAATGGCTTTCATTTGTAATATTAAGAACTGTTTAACTCATTTCTTTCTTTGCTTTTTAAACTTGTTTTTATATATTTAATGATTTCTATTAATTTCTTTAATCATCAGTTTTAATATATTGTTTTTACTATATTATTTAATTCTCGTGTATTGTTTCCTTTCAAAACTTGTTTTCCATTTATCATTAACCGACAGGTTTGTTCCTGACTTGAAACGGGGAGTTTGCTAACCACTGGAACGCGCTTCACTCTTAATTTTGTGAAATGTATTGTACAACCTCACTGGACAATATACGTAACATGTAAATAGAAACTTGCCCCTGAAGAAGAAAGTTCCACTTTTCGAAAGCGCTCGGTTATAGGGTTTTTATTCATTTCTGTAACCTATCTGACAAAATGAGTTCGTCCGTGATAGTTTTGTTCTCTAGTTTTAGAATCAGAATCACGTGACTAGACGTGTTAGGTGAAACCAGCTCATAGTGACGTCATTTAGATGTTACGTTCACGATGTTAGAAAAACACGTAGGTTCAAGAAATCCTGGAGAAGATCAAGTTACGGTGATCAGAATGAGGGGTGTGATCCTAGAAAACCCATTTTAGGTGAATTATAGGTGTTTGGTTTTACAATGTAGAACATCGTCTAGAGCCTAAACTCATTTAATATAAGTTTCGAGTATGGATATATGTTACATTTAGGTCACAAATGAACGTGAAAAATACAGTTTGGATTTGTCATTTATCGTAACTTCATTTGAGAATATGTTATTTGGTAAAGAAATTAACCTATTGTTACTACAGCGGAAGTCACGTGACGCTAATAACACGTCATGAGCTTCTAGAAAATTCCTGTCCCTTCGTTGAATTGCAGACAGAGATAGAGACGGACAATTGAGTCGAGCGCGTGAGTCTTTCGTTGTGAATTATAGCGTTTGTTTAAGTCATAGCGTGACTGTGGAAATTAAGTGAATTTCAAAGTTGTATTGAGAAAGAATAAACTAGTTTTATTTAAGAAAGGACTTGTGTCGCTAAAGTTTCATCGGAAAGAGATTATACGGGAAATTAACTAACGACCAGAGACGTAACAATATGTTACAGTGAGTGGTATGTTTAGGGTTTTACTGCTGTTGTGGAAAGAAAGTAGATTACATTGAAATATCCTGGGGAAGAGAATAGGATACACCGAAACTTTCAACGGAAGAGATTGGAAGGTTCTGGGTAACTTAGGTTACACTAAGATGTTCTGGGTGAACTAGGTTACATTAGAATGTTCTGGGTGAACCAAGTTATGCTAGAATGTTGTAGGGTAGATTATAATGTTCTGGGTAACTTAGGTTACACTAGGATGTTCTAGGGTGATCCTAGTGTAACCTAAGTTAGTTCTGGGTGAACCAAGTTATGCTAGAATGTTGTAGGGTAAATTGTAATGTTCTGGGTAACTTAGGTTACACTAGAATGTTCTGGGTGAACTAGATTATGTTAGAATGTTCTAGGATAGATAATAGGGTATACCAAAATCTTTACAGAAACAGCAGGTTGTAATGGTGGACATTAATCTAACAACAGCTATCAACATACGAGTCTGAGGTATACCAACATAACTCTCGTGATAGGTAGAGGCACATAAAGTGTGTAATTTTAGGTTTCTTGTTGTGTTGTGGGAACACCTGTTACAAACACGTTAGAAACTCTTCTAAATCTAGGTGTTTTATGAAGGGGTGCCAATGAACCTCTATCTTGAAATCCACTGCTCATATTTCTAGGGCAGATTTTATCCTCAGGTGTTGACCTCCAATACAAATGTCCCAGGCATTAGGAAAGATGGTGTAATTACAGAGGTGCCTCCAGCTCTACTGGTGAAATCAGTGTTATCAAGTTGACTCCAGCTCTACTGATGAAATCTGTGAACGTTTGGTTTCGTATTTTATGCTTAGTTTAATCTGTTTCATCTTATTTCTTCTACAGTTTGTATTAATTTAATTTTTCAGTTAGTACAGTCCACGTACATTTTAGTTTTATTCCTCTTGTGTTCTATCTATACAGGTTCCTCTTTGATGGTGAATTTACCTGGTGGAAGGTAAGAAAACACCATGTTCCTCATTGATGATGGGTTAACCTGGTGGAAGGTTAACACCAGGTTCCAAATAGATGGTAGATTTATCTGGTGGAAGGTAAGGAAACACCATGTTCTTCATTGATGGTGGGTTCAACTGGTGGAAGGTAAGTAAACACCACGTTCCTGGGGGAAGGTAAATAAACACCTGGTTCCTAATAGATGGTAGATTTACCTGATAAAAGGTAAGTAAACACCATGTTCCAGATAGATAGGAAATTTACATGGTGGAATGTAAGTAAACACCATGTTCCAGATAGATAGGAAATTTGCATGGTGGAATGTAAGTAAACACCATGTTCCAGATAGATAGGAAATTTGCATGGTGGAATGTAAGTAAACACCATGTTCTTCATAAAAATTAGGTTTACCTGGTTGAAAGGTAAGTAAACACTATGTTCCTAATAGCTGGTGGGTTTACCTGGTGGAAGGTATGGAAACACCGTCTTCCTCAAAGATGGTTCATTTACCTGGTAGAAGGTAAGTAAACACCACGTTCGTCACGAATGTTAGGTTTACCTGGTGGAAGGTAAGTAAACATCATCTTTCATATAGATGGTAGGTTTACCTTGTGGACTGTAAGTAAACACCCTGTTCCTCGTAGAAGGTAGATTTAACTAGTGGAAGATAAGTAAACACCATGTTCTTCATAGACGGCGAGTTCACCTTGTAGAAGGTAAGTAAACACTATTTTCCTCATGGATGGTGGGTTTACCTGGTGGAAGGTAAGCGGGTTAATCTGATGGAATATAAGTAAATACCATGTTACTGATAGATGGTAGATTTACCTTATGGAAGATAAGTAAACACTTGTTATTCATAGACGGTGGGTTCACCTGGTGGAACGTGAGTAAAAACCATTTTCCTCACGGATGGTGGTTTTACCTGGTGGAAGGTAAGTAAAAACCACTTTCCTCGTGCATGGTGGGTTTACATGGTGGAAGGTAAGTAAAAACCACTTTCCTCGTGCATGGTGGGTTTACATGGTGGAAGGTAAGTAAACACCATATTATTCACAGTTAGTAGGTTTACCTGATGGAAGTTAAGTAAACACCATGTTCCTCGCAGTTAGTAGATTTACATGGTGGAAGGTAAGTAAACACCATGTCCTCATAGATAGTAGCTTTACATTGTAGAAGGTAAATAAACACCATGTTCTTCATAGACGGTTTCTCATAGGTGAGGGTATAATTGGTGGAAAGTAAGTAAACACCATGTTCCATTTAAATATGGGATTTACATGGAGGAAAGTAAGTAAACACAATGTTCCTCAGAGATGGTGGGGTGTAGTTAGTAAAGTCAGTTAATTATTGATTACTTACATTCCACCAGTTAAACCCACCATCTATGAGGAACATGGCTTACTTACTTTCCACCAGGTGATCCAACCATCTATCAGGAACATGGTGTTTACTTACCTTCCACGAGGTAAACACACCATCTATCAGGAACATGGTGTTTACTTACCTTCCACCATGTAAACCCACTATCTACGAGGAACAAGGTGTTTACTTACCTTCCATCAGGTAAATCTGTCATCTATGTGGAACATGGTGTTTACTTACCTTCCACCACGTGAACCAACCATCAATGAGGAACATGATGTTTACTTCCCTTCCACCAGTTAAAGCCACCATCTGTAAAACACAATTTGTTTTCTTCCCTTCCATCAGGTAAACCCACCATCTGTTAGGGACATGGTGTTTACTTACCTTCCACCAGGCAGATTCCTCATCAATGAGGAATATGTGTTTACTTACCTTCCACCATGTAAACCCCCTATCTACGAGGAACAAAATGTTTACATACCTTCCACCAGGTATACCCACCATCTGTGAAACACGGTATGAGCTTAACTTCCACCACGTACACCCACCATCAATGAGGAACATAATGTTTACTTACCTTCCACGAAGTAAACACACCATCTATGAGGTAAGTGGTGTTTACTTAACTTCAATCAGATAAATTGACTAAAACAATAATCAATAATTAACTGACTTTACTAAGTACATTGACTAAAACAATAATCAATTATTAACTGACTTTACTAAGTATCCAGACTAAAACAATAATCAGTAATTAACTGACTTTACTAGATACCCTAACTGATACAGTAATCAATAATTAACTGTCTTTACTAAGTACACTGACTAAAACAGTAATCAATAATTAACTGGCTTTTTTAAGTACACTGGCTAAAACAATACTGAATAATTAATTGAATTTACTAAGTAAACTAACTGAAACAATAATCAATAATTAACTGATTTTACTAGATTCACTGACTGAAACAATAATGAATAATTAACTGACTTTACTAAGTACATTGACTAAAATAATGATCAATAGTTAACTGACTTTACTAAGTACACTGATCAATAATCAATAATTAACTGATTTTACTAGGTAAACTGACTAAACCAATAATCAATTATTAACTGACTTTACTAATTACACTGACTAAATCAATAATCAATAATTAACAACCTTTACTAGGTAAACTGACTAAAACAATAATCAATAATTAACTGACTTTACTAGGTAAACTGACTAAAACAATAATAAATAATTAACTGACTTTACTGGGTACACTGACTAAAATCTAATCAATTTATTAACTGATTTTACTAGGTTCACTGACTGAAACAATAATCAATAATTAACTGACTTTACTAGGTACACTGACTAAAACAATAATCAATTATTAACTAACTTTACTAATTACAATGACTAAATCAATAATTAACTGAATTTACTAGGTAAACTGACTAAAACAATAATCAATTATTAACTGACTTTACTAAGTACACTGACTAAAATCTAATCAATTATTAACTGACTTTACTAGGTTCACTGACTGAAACAATAATCAATAATTAACTAACTTTACTAAGTACACTGACTAAAATAATGATCAATAATTAACTGACTTTACTAAGTACACTGACTAAAATCTAATCAATTATTAACTGATTTTACTAGGTTCACTGACTGAAACATAATCAATAATTAACTGACTTTTACTAGGTACACTGACTAAAATATGATCAATAATTAACTGACTTTACTAGGTTCAC
>NW_013675836.1:10232-12248 GCF_000517525.1 Limulus polyphemus
GTTTTATTTAAGAAAGGACTTGTGTCGCTAAAGTTTCATCGGAAAGAGATTATACGGGAAATTAACTAACGACCAGAGACGTAACAATATCTTACAGTGAGAGGTATGTTTAGGGTTTGACTGCTGTTGTGGAAAGAAAGTAGATTACATTGAAATATCCTGGGGAAGAGAATAGGATACACCGAAACTTTCAACGGAAGAGATTGTAATGTTCTGGGAATCTTAGGTTACACTAGGATGAACCAGGTTATGCTAGAATGTTGTAGGGTAGATTGTAATGTTCTGGGTAACTTAGGTTACACTAGGATGAACTAGGTTATGCTAGAATGTTGTAGGGTAGATTGTAATGTTCTGGGAATCTTAGGTTACACTAGGATGAAGTAGGTTATGCTAGGATGTTGTAGGGTAGATTGTAATGTTCTGGGTAACTTAGGTTACACTAGGATGAACTAGGTTATGCTAGAATGTTGTAGGGTAGATTGTAATGTTCTGGGAATCTTAGGTTACACTAGGATGAAGTAGGTTATGCTAGAATGTTGTAGGGTAGATTGTAATGTTCTGGGTAAACTAGGGTTATTCTTTCTCGATACAAACTTTTTGTAATACACAGAATTTCCATAGTAACTTTAAACATAACAACCTTTATAACACACGCTGTAAATCACAGCGATTCACACACTTTACTTACGGTGCCTACTGTTGCCTTGACTCAATTATCTATCTATCTATCTCTTCAATCCCGCTGGTTTTTCTCGCCAGGCTTATATACTAAAAAAAGAGGGCGTCCTGAACAAACTCGGTCTTCCCCGATAATTCATGATCCTTCAAGAAACTCCAGCGCCCATGCACGACTTCCGCTGTTGTAGTAGTATGTAATTTTATATTTCTTGTTGTGTTGTGAGAACACCTGTTACAGACACGTGAGAAACCCTTCTAAATCTAGGTGTTTTATGGAGGGGGCCAATGTACCTCTATCTTGAAATCCATTGGTCATATTTGTACTGGTGAAATCTGTGTTATCAAGTTGACTCCAGCTCTACTGGTGAAATCTGTGTTATCAAGTTGACTCCAGCTCTACTGGTGAAATCAATGTTATCAAGTTGACTCCAGCTCTACTGGCGAAATCTGTGAATGTTTGATTTCGTATTTTATTTTAAATTTAATCTGTTTTCATCTAACTTCCTCTACAGTTTGTATTAATTTAATTTTTCAGTCAGCACAGTCCACGTACATTTCTTCAGCTTGTGTTCCATCTATACAGGTAATGATAATTGTTTTATCATACACTTGTATGTCACTAAATATACGGCCTGGTGGTGAGGGTACTTGACTTACAACTTGCGGATCCCGGGTTCTAATTTCGTCACAGCCATTTTAGCCTTGGGGGCGTTATAATGCGACGATCATTTCCACTTTACGTTATCAACGGGTAGTTCGCAGTTAATGGGTGGTGTTGATTGGCTGCCTTGCCGACAGTACTTTACTGCTAAATCAGGGACGTGGCTAACCTACCTGTAGCTTTGCGCGAAATTCAACAAACACAAATCATTTTTCGTATCCAGAATACCAATTTATTCAATACATCGACCCATTTATACTTGTGTTATGAAAATACAGTTGTCCAATAGTTTACGGACATACCACGCTAACAATCAGGGGTTCGATTCCCCGTGATGAATGGGATGCAGATAGCCCATAATGTAACAGTTTTGAGCTAAAACAAACATACACTAAACTAATTATATTGTAATATGTATTTATCTTTCTGTCTGTGTATCTGGTCTCCATCTATCTGTTTGTTTTTATATTTGTCTTAATGTCTTTCTGCTTGTCCTGTCTGTCGAAACTTGTATCTTTACTCTCCGTCCACGTACTTATTATGTACTGTTACGTTAATTGATTTCCCGTAACTTTGTTCCGACGAAACTTTAGCGACACAAGTCCTTACTTAATAAAACTGGTTTATTCTTTCCGAATATAACTTTACGATACACAATCGCGCTAAAACAAACGCTA
>NW_013675836.1:12542-16536 GCF_000517525.1 Limulus polyphemus
GACCTGGTCTCTCGTCTTGAAGATCCAAGATTTAAGTCCGAACATACTACACACTTTCAGCTGCGGGCGATAAAAGAAAAAAAGAGTACAATGTATTCTAATGTTGGGTAAAGATTAGCCGTGTAGACGGCGCTTGCTGTTTCGTGTTTGCCTTTCCTCTGGTCAGCACCTGAACTTTGTGGTTAATAAAATTTGAAAACGGCTTGAACTGGTAATGAATACTATATTATACTATAAGTTGAACATAGTAGCACATGTACGAGGTTTTGTTAAACTTGTAATAAACCTTCTTTCATTATCCATTCAAGCCGTATTCATACTTTATTGTATTAAAGTGGGTTCATCGTCATGAAATATGAAGTTTGGGGTTTCTCTGACCTGGCCGTTTAACCTTGTGTCGCGTAAGGTGCTTTTCAGGCTGAAAATGAAAAACGTGTTAATCTGTCTCTTAACTTACCTACATTTTCGTCTGTTTAGCTTTCTGTTCAACTATCGTTTTGTCTTTTGTATACTGCTTTTTCCGGCATTTACCTCAATCTTGCTAATAAACTATTTCATAAAGTGGTCATGCAGTGAGACAATGCTAAGTTTACGGACTTACAATGTAAACTCCGGACACAGCAGATAGCCCAATGTGGCTTTGTTTTAAAAATAGACAAATCAAATGTCTATACAAACCCTGTTTTTGTGTATTTTTCTCTTTATTTATCTATTAAATATGTAACTATCTAAAATCTTGTCGTCATGACAACTAGGTGTTTGCGCATGTGCAATTTTTTCGTTCAATATTTCTGGATGTTTATCATGACCAGTTAGACTTTTTTATCAGTTTGAACAATGTGAGTACTAGTAGTGTGAGCTAAGGCTTTTATATATATCTGTGCATTATTTTGTGTCAAATTAGTTCCGGGTGAGGGAACCACTGTTGTTTGTATCCAGGTCAATAGTTCAAAGACACTTTGTTTATCATAATCGACAACATTTTGTAGGACAACAGATCAAAGACACTTTGTTTAACATAATCGACAACATTTTATGTAGGACAACAGATCAAAGACACTTTATTTAATATAATCGACAACATTTTATGTAGGACAACAGATCAAAGACACTTTATTTAATATAATCGACAACATTTTATGTAGGACAACAGATCAAAGACACTTTATTTAACATAATCGACAACATTTTATGTAGGTCAACAAATCAAAGACACCTTATTAAAGATTACTGTAAAGTAACCACCAAGAGACCATGGACGCCCATGCCAGAGACTATTTACGTCTACAAGAAAACTTTACGTTTTTTACAGAGTAATTTTGACTTCATATAGATGTTTCAAGAACACATGAGAAGGCTCTAGCGAGACATTAAAATAAATAGATAAAACAACCAGGATTTTCTTTTTATCTTCTGGTCCCTTCCACCAGTGGCTAAGCGATAAGCTTGGGGGCTTATAACCTAACAACCGGATTTCTATACTTCTATTGTGGCAAAGCGCCGAGAGCCCATTCTGTAGCGTTAGCTCGACAAAGAACAAACAAGCAAATCCTCTGGTGGTGAATTATGAAACTAATGAAGTATTGTGAATTAAAACGTGTTAATGTGTGTATTAGAAATATTTTATCCGTTTTCACGAATCTGTAGAAAACTACAATAGCTACTTAAATTATACAGTTATCATGTCTGACATTGTTGTTAATCTGACGTTCTGGCAGTTATTGTCTGACATTCTTGTCAAACTGATGTTTTGGCAGTTTTTGTCTGACATTCTTGTTAAACTGATGTTCTCGTAGTTTTGTCTGACATTCTTGTTAAACTGATGTTTTAGCAGTTTTTGTCTGACATTCTTGTTAAACTGATGTTTTGGCAGTTTTTGTCTGACATTTTTGTTAAACTGATGTTAGGACTTTCTTTGCTGGTGTCACTTGGTTGTAACACTTGTAACTAGAATAGAGTTTTGAAATAATAAATCAGAAATAAATGAGAAATTTAGTCCCTTTGCTCCTAGAACTCTGGTTCGAAACAACTTTTCGGACAAATTATGTTTTTAATATTAATTTATCCGGTAAAAACATAATTACTTATGTTTGACGTTGATGTTTGCACTAGAATTTACCATATTCCTGACTTTTACATTCATTTGTTTATATTTTTGATTATGTAGAGCTTCTAGTGTTCAGTCTTTATTGGACTCCACTTGCCTTAATAGAGACTGAGACATCGTCCATCACTGAACAGAGGCAGATGTAGTTCATAGGAGAATCAATGCTGATACTATATACCAGATTCATCCAATGTACAGGACCTTTGAGTTATATTAAAGTAGGCCTGGAGGTAACAAAGTTAAACTAGTATCGATAAAAAGAGTTTGAGGTGTTACGACAGCGGAAGTCACGTGACTCTGGTGGCGCGTTGGCGCTGGTGGCGTGGGTGATGAGTTTCTCGAATGATCGGGGAAGTCCGAGTGCGTTCGTGATGCTCTCTTCGTTAGTATATATAAGCCTGGCAGAGAAAGCCAGCGGGATATATAAATGAAGAGAGAGCAGTAGTTACTTTGAGTTCTGTGTAATTTATTATTCTCTTAGTTTCGAGCTAATGAGCTGTAAAGTGTTTGTTTTGCACTCGTCGAGAGCGAAGTTATCGATATTGTGAATTGTTGTGATTTATAGCGTGTATTATAAAAGTTGTTAAGTTTAAAGTGACGAGAAACGTACTGATTGTGGAACTACTGTGTACTAAAAGTTTGTATCGAGGAAGAATAATCTGGTTTAATGAAGAAAGGACTTGTATCGCTGAAGATCCTCGGAAAGAATTTCTACCGGAAATTATCAAACAAGCAGATACATAACAATTGGTTAGTTGTTTCAGAATTTTCAAGCTAAGCCTTGCAAGGACTCCCTGAGAATACGTCTAGTTAGACTGTAGTTGTTTCGAAATGTTTTCGTGGCTCTACAATTTACCTAAAGATATCACCCTAGCTTTCATTCTGTATAAAAAATATTCCGAGAAATTGTAATAATGATATTAATAATGCTTTATAAAACTTATCATGATTAAAATAGACGGGGAATTACTAAATTATATTAAGTTGGCTGGAATATGTGGAAATAGAACTGTGACGTAACACTTTCAATTAATGGTAACTTTGCGCTTACTTTAGCGAGCGTATTTTCTCCAAGCGTGTTTATAGATTTGTTAGGCAAATTTCGGTGTCCACATCTTTTAGTCTTTTATTTTGTATTACACTAGTAAGGAAAATCCCGATAGGCAGAGGTATTAAAATGTGATGGTTTTAAATAATTTACATTTTGGTAAAATATAATATAGAATAGTGTTTTTTTTTTCCTTTTCATTTTACAGACAATATATATATTTGCGAGTGCTTGGGACCCCAGTTCACACATTATCGGCAATAGAACGTAATCCATGAACTTTTGAATTCGAAGTACAGGCACGTTAAACACATGGCCATAACTGACCCACCAAGAAACGGACGAATATCAAATTATAGTTGTCACATGAACCTAATGTAGTAATATAAATAAATAAATTACGGTTTCCGGATTTCTAATACTCAGACAAACAGATCGATGATTATAAAGAGTTACAGTATTATTTCTACTACCTTTGTGCTTTAGACCACAACTATATTATTTGGTGCTTCATATTCTACGTTATGTAAGAAATTTTAACACGAACTCTATAGTGGTTTGTTGATACAGTAGACTCAAACAGAAGCTGGCATACAATCACAATTCAAGAACTAAGTTTGGAAGAGGGTCTAGAGAACATGTGAGGACATGGAGCTCACTACTTTAAATCGTGTCACGTGAGGACATGGAGCTCACTACTTTATACCGTGTCACGTGAGGACATGTAGCTCACTACTTTATATCATGTCACGTGAGGACATGTAGCTCACTACTTTATATCATGTCACGTGAGGACATGTAGCTCACTACTTTATATCATGTCACGTGAGGACATGTAG
>NW_013675836.1:17417-20113 GCF_000517525.1 Limulus polyphemus
AGAGATACATGAATAATTGTAGATTGAAGAGATAGGGACAGACAATTGAGTCAAGCGCGGTAGTAAAGTGCGTTAAACGTTCGTTGTGAATTATAGCGTGTGTTGAAGTTAAATTGACTGTGGAAATTAAGTGTATTGCAAAGTTGAATTGAGAAATAATAAACTAGTTTTAATTAAGAAAGGACTTGTATCGCTAAGTTTTTTGGAAATAATTTCTACGGAAAATTAACCAATGACCAGAGACGTAACAGTATTCTACACTTGGCTATTAATTCTAAAGGACGAGTGCATATTGTTAAATATTTTAACTAGAGCTGTTTGTTTTTATGAAATCAGTTTTGAAGTGTTTGTTTTATAGTTCCTATTTATCATTTCTTCAAATAAAACGCAGTTTAACAGTTAATGTTAGTTACGTTGAGGACCAGTTACATTAAGTGTCAACTGCGGTGAGGAGCAGGTATAGGTTGATTTTCCGTTATGTGAACATTTAGCGACAAATAAGATAATCTACGGTAGGATCTAGAGACAGTGAGGATCAGCTATGATGGGATCTAGAGACAGTGAGGATGAGGATCAGCTATGGTGGGATCTAGAGACAGTGAGGATCGGTTACAGTGGGACTTTGAGACAGTGAGGATCGGCTACAGTGGGACTTTGAGACAGTGAGGACCAGCTATGGTGGGATCTAGAGACTGTGAGGATCAGCTATGGTGGGATCCTGAGACAGTGAGGATCATCTACGATAGGACCCTCAGACAATGAGGATCAACTATGGTGGGATCTAGAGACAGTGAGGATCGGCTACAGTGGGACTTTGAGACAGTGAGGATCAGCTACAGTGGGACCTAGAGACAGTGAGGATCATCTACGGTAGAACTCTAAGACAGTGAGGATCAGCTATGATGGAATCTAGAGACAGTGAGGATCGGCTACAGTAGGACTTTGAGACAGTGAAGATCAGCTACAATGGGACCTAGAGACAGTGAGGATCATCTACGGTGGGATCTAGATAGTGTGAGGATCAGCTACAGTAGGATTATCTACGATAGGACCATGAGACAGTGAGGATCAACTATGGTGGGATCTAGAGACAGTGAGGATCAGCTACGGTGGGATCTAGAGACAGTGAGGATCAGCTACAGTGGGACCTAGAGACAGTGAGGATCGGCTACAGTGGGACTTTGAGACAGTGAGGATCAGCTACAGTGGGACCTAGAGGCACTGAATATTAGCAACTGTGGGAGTCAGCCAGGTCAGATAGGTTGAAAGGGAACTATAGTGAGAATCAGTTAAGGTAAATATCAGATAGGTTAAAGTTCAACAAGTATCGGGTTAGATAGTTTGGGAGTCAGCAATGGTGAGTGTCGGCTATTTTCAGTATCAACCAAGTTCATGGAACATCACACACCTCACGAAAAGTTCATAAAACCATCCTTTAATTATTTTTTTTTCAGAATTTGCATTGGTTTAGACATTTTGGCAATAAAGTTAAAAAAAGACCGTTGCACTACAGGTAATGATAAAAACATTTCATTTCAGCCAAGGTTTCGCCAATGCTACTAACCCGAATGAAGCCGCATTGGCGAAACATTGTTTGAAACAAAACGTTTTTACCTGGAGTGTAAAGGTTTGTTTTTTTCCAACTCCATTGTCAAAATGTCATTTCATTGTGCTGCGTAGAATTCCAGTAAAACAATTCTTTGAATTATTCCGTTAAAACATATACA
Source organism: Limulus polyphemus (assembly GCF_000517525.1). Lineage (NCBI taxonomy): Eukaryota > Metazoa > Arthropoda > Merostomata > Xiphosura > Limulidae > Limulus > Limulus polyphemus. Next base: position 19,145 of record NW_013675836.1, read on the forward strand.
AATTAATCTACACGTTTAAACAACACAAGTTGAAATATCCCGTTTCAGTAGAAAGAATCATGTATGAATGTTCAACACCGACCTATACATCAGTCGACTTTTAATTAACCCTAGATTCACAGACAGACGATAGTGATTAACGAGACAGTATGCTAACAGATTAGGTACTCATGTTCGATTTAACGATCTTTTGTGAACAACAGCTCTTTATTTATGTGAAGAATTCTTCTCAGAAGGGTACATATATTTCAGTGAGCTCACTCTTCACTTCCGCACACCCCCTGTCTCGAATTGTCGGTCGTTGTTTCAGGTTTATTTCAAGGTTCTATTATCTATCTGATATTCATGGGCGGCTCTAAAGAGCCGTACGTCTGTTACTTAACAAGATTACCCCTCTTCTCAATAGCCTGTTCGACGTAAAGCTTGTTTCGAAGGTGTTGACTTATCTAGAGTTACTAGCGGACTGCGTCTATTCTAGTGAACTGATTTGTTTATTCTCATATTTTCACCTTGTTTTAGAATAAATCGTTAATCTTGTTTGTCGGTAATTTACTTAAAAAAACACATTATTGTAGCTTTGTTATTTGTTCAATACACATTTGTAAAATCCATATTTAATAAATGTAGCTGTTCAAGATCTTAAAAAATGTGAGACCATTTATATATGGAAATGATTAAACTATCTCAAGCAATATATGTTAGTGATTGTATACATCACCGTCCTGACCCACAAATACACCTTTAACCTGAACTGCTAGGAATGTTTGAATAATCAGGAGTACTTATAAGCGACTGTTCTATTTTATATTATTATAAGGTATTGTTGCGTCATCGAGGTCACGTGACTGGTGTGGCGCCCTCTAGTTTCTAGAACTATCTTGTTCTTTCAGGAATGCTCTAGTATTTGCTAGATAGGGTAGGCTGGTATATAAAAGAGGAGAATGTAACGTGTCTGGGTGGATAGTGAGT
>NW_013675837.1:0-2770 GCF_000517525.1 Limulus polyphemus
AGAAACAGTCGAGATCATGCAGCTTAGATTTAGATGATAAAGCTAAATTTAAATAATTATTCCAATAGTTATGTAATATTACACACTTTACTTTCCAAACTTACTATTACATATTTCAACACGAACTAAGTTGTGAATAAACATAATTTATTCGTGTTTCCAATTTGGTTATGTTATAAACATGTAAGACGCATTTAGTGTAACGAGTAGCTTTGCGCTAAATCAAGCAATCAAAAATAGAAGTTTAATTCAAGGGAAAACTTAAATACTGATTTTTTCTTGTTATCACAGAGCAGAAGATCAACGTTGACATTTCGAAACCCAACAACAATACATTCCTTTTTTGACACCAAATTTAAAAGAAGGTAAAAAAAGAGCACTCACATTGGAGCTATCAATATTTGGTAGAACAAGTATTATTGCACAAAATTCCAAATAAAAAACAACGTTTAATTTTCCAACGTGCCTATAATATTCTTAAGTCACATGGAGTTCGAAATTGACAGTGACCACATTAATGTAATTCTAACCAGTTATTTTTCTGTACCACTTTACCATTTGTTTTTCACTCACGGAAAGACCATCCGCCTTGCTATAGTTTCGATCCGAACAAGCACATCTTTAATGTTGAATTAATGGAGTGTTAAATCTAAAGGGAACTTTTGCAAACACAGAAAACTTCGCGCTCTACAGGCACAGTAACGTTCTTACTACACAATGAAACAGTAATTTAATAGTAAATACGTTTTTTTGTTAAGGACAGCGTGTGAAAGTTCAGTTTTGTTAGCGGTGTCGGATAAACGGCAGGTGACGTCAGATTTCTGTGTTCTCACCCAGTCTTTATTTACCCACTTTCCGGTTACGTAGCGTATTATAACATTTATGTTTCACTGAAGGACAGTAGAACACCATGCCTTAACTGGACGTTCAACGAGGAACTCTTTACTTATCTATCGAATTTCAAGAGAGACTTCCATTGAAAGATGTGATGGACCTAATTGTAATCTTTAGTTTCTTAGTTTGTCTTGTCATCAACTAATCATATATATTTATCTTTGTAATGGGGGATCAAATCTCTCTAAAGCACGTGCAGTTAGTTTTACTTAATCAAATTGATGGTACAATAATACTCTTGGCTCGTGGTTAACTCATTTTATTCTACGTATACAAAATTTGGAAGAGGAACATATTTCACATCAGATGACCTATGACCCTAAAAATTGATTACATTAAAATTGGAACATTAATTTTATCTTATTGTCATAATATATTCAAATACCACTGGCAGTTACTTTCTACATTGTTGGGTTTTTACAACACCGGCAGTTACCAGCGACATTGTTAAGTTTTAAACCACCAATCGTTACCAGACACATTGTTGAGTTTTTACACCACTGCATTCACCAGCTACATTATAGGGTTTTTATGCCACCGTCAGTTACCTACTACAATGTTGAGTTTTTATACCAACGATCGTTACCAGACACATTGTTGGGTTTTTATACCACCAATCGTTACCAGACATATTGTTGAGTTTTTACACCACTGGCATTCACCAGCTACATTATAGGGTTTTTATGCCACCGTCAGTTACCTACTACAATGTTGAGTTTTTATACCACTGGAATTTATCAGCTACATTATTGGGTTTTACAACATCAGCTACATAGTTAGGATTTTATACCACCGATAGTTACCAGCTACATTGCTGGATTTTTACACCACGGCAGTTACTAACTACATTGTTGGATTTTTACAACACTGGCAGTTATCAGCGACATTGTTGTGTTTTTATTCCACCGATCATTACCAACTACATTGTCAGGTTTTTATACCACCGATAGTTACCAGCTACATTGTTGGGTTTTTATACCACAGCTACATTGTTGGAATTTTACAACACCGTCAGTTAGCAGCTACATTGTTAGATTATTATACCACCAATCGTTACCAGTTATATTGTTGGGTTTTTACACCACTGACAGTTACCAGCTATATTATTGGGTTTTTATGCCACCGATAGTTACCAGCTACAACTCTGTTGGGTTTTTACAACACCAACTACATTGTTAGGTTTTTATACCACCGATCGTTGTCAGCTACGTTGTTGGATTTTTACACAACCGGCAGTTACTAACTACATTGTCAGGTTTTTATACCACCGATAGTTACCAGCTACATTGTTGGTTTTTATACCACAGCTACATTGTTGGAATTTTACAACACCGACAGTTACCTATTACACTGTTGAGTTTTTATACCACTGGTAGTTACCAGCGACATTGGTGGGTTTTTACAACACCAGCTACAGTGTTATGTTCCTTATACCACGGATCGTTACCAGCTGCATTGTCAGGTTTTTATACCACCGACAGTTACTAGCTAGATTGTTGGTTTTTATACCACAGCTACATTGTTGGAATTTTACAACACCGACAGTTACCTATTACACTGTTGAGTTTTTATACCACCGGTAGTTACCAGCGACATTGTTGGGTTTTTGTACCATCGATAGTTACTAGCTAGATTGTTGGGTTTTATACCACCGACAGTTACTAGCTAGATTGTTGGGTTTTATACCACCGGTAGTTACCAGCTGCATTGTTGGGGTTTTATACCACCGACAGTTACTAGCTAGATTGTTGGGTTTTTGTACCATCGACAGTTACTAGCTGCATTGTCAGGTGTTTATATCACCGGAATTTACCAGCTAAATTGTTGGGTTTTATAACAACGGCAGTTACTAGCTACATTTTTATTGGATTCTGGC
>NW_013675837.1:3770-6009 GCF_000517525.1 Limulus polyphemus
CAGTTTTTTCAGTTAAATGAACTTCGTCTTTCGTGGTACCTAACATTTGATTCATCTTATTTATCGGTTTAAATATAGGCTAGAATATCTGTTGTTCTTTAAACACTTTAAATAAACTAGTAGTTAAACCTGGAACATATGGTAAAGTTAAGCCTTCCTTTCTAATTTTTTCATAACTTGATACATTGCTAGAATAATCAATTATTATAGCATTAGTGAATTTCTTAACTGCCCTATCTATAATATTCGGATTAAAACCTCTTTCGACTGCTATATATTTAATTAATAACAATTCGTTTTTTTAAATCTCTTTGGTTAGTATATATCTTCAAAGCTCTGTTAACATAACTATAAAACGTAGTGAGCAGAGCACAGATAGCCCATTGTGTAGCTTTGTGCTTAATTACAAACAAACAAACGAAACAAACAAGTTACTACATTGTTAGAGTTTTATACTAGCGATCGTTACCAGATACATTGTTGGGCTTTTATACTATTAAAACCGGCGTTTAATAACTACATTGTTGAATCTGCAGTGCACCTATCGTTCATTTTTGCATTGTTGTCAGATTATATTAAATAAAACATTGTTTTACCGTGTCTCTTTTGTCAGTTTTAAACTAAAAGAGGCACTGGTTATTTCCATCTGAATAACGAAGCGTATAACCATAAAACAATCACATTTTATTATAATTACATAAAAAAGCTGTGAAAGTAAAGTGTGCACAAAATACGCTTTCTGCAAAACCGCTCACAAGAGCTAAACGACTATATATAAACGTAAACTCAAAAAAGGAGTACATTTAAGGTGGCTTAAAAGCAAGTTTGATCACATTGAAATCTCAACTACGTGGTTTTACAAGTACCACGACTCCTTAGTCTGTATTCATGTTGGTATATAATCCAAATATACATCTACATTAACCTGAACCATTTGAAACATAGATATGTATGTATATATGTATGTATGTGTGTACTTTTCTGGGGTAACTGAGTTTTGAGCTACCTTGTACATTATAAATACATCTACCGAGCCCTGTCCTGGTTTATAAACATAAATGTAAGTATCAGAAGATAACCTTATCTGTCTCGATCTGAGAGATAATGATGATGTCATTGAACTAACTAAAGGTCGTAGTTTCTATCGAAATCATCAATCATCTTTTTTCACATCATCATCATCATCTTCAGGATGTGTGATTTAAGATGACGTCCTCGAAAATAGGAACTATAGATTTAAAAAAAAAGATATAACTGGTTGGAAGAGATAAACCTATACTAAGAGATGCAACCGGTTGGAAGATATAAACCTATACCAAGAGATGCAACCGGTTGTAAGAGATGCAACCAGTTGGAAGATATAAACCTATACCAAGAGATGCAACCCGGTTGGAAGATATAAACCAATACTAAGAGATGCAACCGGTTGGAAGATATAAACCTATACTAAGAGATGCAACCAGTTGAAAGATATAAACCTATACCAAGAGATGCAACCGGTTGGAAGATATAAACCTATACTAAGAGATGCAACCGGTTGGAAGATATAAATCTGTACTAAGAGATGCAACCGGTTGGAAGATATAAACCTATACTAAGAGATGCAACCAGTTGGAAGATATAAATTTGTACTAAGAGATGCAACTGGTTGGAAGTTATAAATCTGTACTAATAGATGCAACCGGTTGGAAGAGATAAATCTGTACTAAGAGATGCAACCGGTTGGAAGATATAAACCTATACTAAGAGATGCAACCGGTTGGAAGAGATAAATCTGTACTAAGAGATGCAACCGGTTGGAAGAGATAAATCTGTACTAAGAGACGCAACCGATTGGAAGTTAACATGTATTGAAATAAAAGTTTTTGTATTAAATATATGTATATTAGATACAAATAAACGTGATTTTATGGAAGAGAAACCAAGATCACAGCCTAAATACAAACATTCAACACCAGGGCACAAATCATAAGGTGGATCGTTATGTAATGTACCCTGGATTTTTGAGGTACTGGCGAAAGTGAGACCCAAATTTGGGGTACACCGCCTATCCAGCTTAACTTCAACTTCGCCGGTCTCACATACTTAAGAAAAAAAGCAGATGTGGGTGCTCTAGCCCACAACGTCCCACAACCTGCCACCTTTCGCTGTCTGCAGCCAGACGTGGGTGCTCCAGCCCACAACGTCCCACAACCTGCCACCTTTCGCTGTCTGCAGCCAGACGTGGGTGCTCCAGCCC
>NW_013675837.1:6543-9552 GCF_000517525.1 Limulus polyphemus
TGTTTCATGGTAAGCCTTATTCAAAAGGCAAACATTTCAGCTTTTGTGTCTGAACATTTAGACAAAGCTGTTGAAATGATGATAGGTATTCCACATCCGAGCAAAGCAACTGCCAACACCGCTTAGATAAGTTTGTGTTTGTTTGTCGTTACAAACCTACACAATGGCTATCTGTGTTTTCCCCATCTCGAATATCGATACCTGACATTTAGTGTTATAAGCCCTCAGACTTGCAGCTGAGCCACCAAAAGGCATTTAGGTACCATTGAACATGGTCAAAGCAATAAGTTTTGTTTGTTTGTTTGTTTTGTAATTAAGCACAAAGCTACACAGTGGGCTATCTGTGCTCTGCCCAACCCGGTTTCTAGCGTTGTGAGTCCGCAGACATACCGCTGTGCCGCTGGGGGGCAATAAGAACGGACATAGTTGATGAGTTTTACATAGTTTTACTCGATATACAAGAATAAGGAAGGAAGAGACATCGTCCAACAAACTACCTCTTCCGGACTCGCAACTAGCATGATGTAACAGGTGTAGAGAGAAAAAATAATGGACAGAAAATCAGTTGGCAGATAAACCTAGAATGAGGTTTGCTTTGTTTTTGTTTTTTTATAGTAACTTACCAAAGAGAAAAAAATTTACATGTTTTTATAAAAGTAAGAAATAAAAAACAACGGAGTTTATTTGAGCTTACATGTTTGTTTGTCTGTAATTAAGCACAAAGCTACACAATGGGCTATCTGTGCTCTGCCCATCACGGGTATCGAAACCCGGATTCTAGCGTTGTAAGTCCGCAGACGTATCGCTGTGCTACTGGGGGGGGGGCAAAGCAATAATAACAGACATCAAAGTAAACTAAAGACAAAAATGATTTTATGGAAGAAAAAACAAACAAGCTGGTATATATAAAATAACGTGGAAATATTCATATACGACAAATTCGAAAAAAAATTATAGTACAGAGTAAATGAACAAAAATATAAATGTTAGAAATAATAATACAGAGATCTCGCTTTTAGCCTAAAAATACTAATGAAACTAACCACTTGATTCAATGGTTAAAAACAATGGTAATAATATGCGTGAATATATTGTAATAATCAAATGTAACAAATATAATTTTAAAGTATTAAATAAGGATGAAGGACCAGAGAGAGATGTTGTTAATGGGTGGCGTGAATTTCTATAAGTTGAACTGTATGTAAATTTGATCATGTGAGTTTTGAAATTGTACATAGCTCTTAACTCTTCCAAAATATTGCACTTGTGATGATGACGCAATAAGATGTCGAAACATTGTAGACTGTTTTCTGTCTCATAGTATTTTATTTTATCTTTATACAATAAAAAAGTATTAAGTAAAACCATTTTTATTATATCGTCTCCAAGTGGCACAGCGGTATGTCTACGGACTTACAACGCTAGAAACCGGATTTCGATACCTGTGGTGGGCAGAGCACAGATAGCCCATTGTGTAGCTTTGTGCATAATTACAAACAATTTTTATTATATCTTGAGACTGGGAACAGTCGTATTTTAAATGTATTATATACTATTAAATGTTGATGCATCAGTGTGAAAACTTACACAAGAGTCGTCTTAATCTTAATACAGCTTTTGACGACTACTTCAGTAAAAATCCTAAAATGTAATATAGATATATTGATTCATCTTCAGTAAAAATCCTAAAGTGGAGTACATGCTACAGTTTTTAGTTCCTTTGTCTAAAGAAACGTCAAATATTGTGGTAATTTAAGCAGTTTCAAAATGTATAACCATAAAAACCATTCTATTTCTGTTATTTATGTTTCATGTTTTTATAAATCCCAGTTATTTTAGAATTAAAACATACTTAAATAATCTTTTATGAAATATAACATTATTTCTTGTTAAATACACATTCAAATTCCATTCTGTTCTGTTTTTATCGTAATACTAAGTAATAAAAAACATTTTAATCATGTAGGTTTTTTCTTTTATATTATTGAAATCCCCATTTAAGACTTACAGTGGAGCAAAGATCTGAGTGTAGATATGTATAAAGATAGAATTGAGGAATTTTACGTTGTTGTTTTTTTAAAATAATTATTACTGGAAAGACGAAACGCGGTACTGAGGAAATTCAAATAAATAATATTTATATAAATCTTATGATAAGTTATTATTGAGAGTTATAGGGTGACCATGAAATCCTTTGATCACTTCGCAAATGGAAAACAGGAGAACGTATGAAGATGAAAATTGGGGACCAGTGAATATCGATTGGCACGTGGTACACAAGATGAGCTAATAAAAATAAATTAATATATGATTTTACTACCTTAGGCCACACTTCTATACTAAATGTTCTTCTCCTTAATTCCCAACTACATCATCCAGTCGAAGAATTTGGTTTAAAACGGTTGGTCCAACATATCCTGAGGAAGCCAAGTGGCTTCACGTATTATTGCTAATTCAGCATTATTAGTGAGTTCAACATATCCTGAGGAAACCAAGCGACTTCGCATAGGATTGCTATTATAGCATGGGTAGCGAGCCTTGAACTGACCCCACAATCTGCCATATGGACTAGTTTTTGTAGCCAGTGTCCAAGCGATCGCAGATTGCTCCAGCATTTCGTTTGATTAAGTATGTAAATTATATTTTCTGTTTGTAACACCTTATATTTTACCAGTTCATCTTGTCTCCCATAGCTGATAATCTATCTATATACTTCTAAAACTCTGAGATTGTTTATTTGTTTGCTTGTCTGTAATTCAATACAGCAAAAACGGCAAACAATAGCGCATATTTGTAATGAAATAAGAATAGAAATGAGAATAGAAACAGAATAAAACAAGTTTTGTTAAAATCGGACCACAGGTTACCGAGTTAGCGCCGTTTTTTGGGTCACTTTTACGAAAATTTTTAGCATCACTAATTTTATATCACACTACCGTTTTCGCTCTATACGAAACTTCTTTGTTCAAATCTATTTCCCTGTCAATGTACCCATTTTCATTAAAAGGC
>NW_013675837.1:10391-14731 GCF_000517525.1 Limulus polyphemus
AATCTATGTAAACAGTTGGTTTGTCACTGTAATAATATGATTGTTTTAGAAAATAAGGCTTCAGTACATAATAACTATGGGATATTTCAGCTCTTTTAACCATACAATAACCTAAATTACTTGAGTGTGAATACCGTTAAAACATTGAGCCTAATACATTATTCGATACGATGCAGTGAATCAATTGTTTAATTATTACTGGGTGAAAAGCAATCTGCAACATATAAATATAATCAAGGCTTCTGTTATTGGTTTAAAGATTTACAGTTGTATGTTTTCCGACATATGCATTAAGTTACTGTGATAAACAGTTAAGATTAGACGAAGCACGATGTAACAATGATCAGTGATATTGTCTAAAGCCCTGCAGAGTTTAGGATTTATTATTTTCTTTCATTAATCAGTTCAGATGACAGCTTTCCAGTTCTTCTGTTGTTATTTTTCATTTGAAAGATTAAGTATATAAAAATGTTTAAATGTTGCTTTATTGACCGAAGGAGAAGAAAACATCCTTCTCAGGTGTGTGGTCGAGTAGCAACTATGTATTTTAAGTAAATAATTTATTATGTATATATTGTCCTTACTTTCAGATAACAATTAAGAAGTTCTTTTGGTGAAACTAACAAATATCAACTGGAACACAATTATACCTATCCTAATTACATTTCAACATTTCTTCGTTCAGTTACGTGAAAAAACACGTGGAAACCGAGTAAATGGCATTAATAAGTTTTTTTCCCCACTTCTTAGCTAGAAGAAAACAAACTTACCACTAGGAGTTAAATAACACGATTGATAAATCTTTTGAGTAAGTGATTAGTATAAGTCTCCACCTGGATTAGGATGAGTGTCTGGCCGATCGTGTCGCCATCTCACGGTTGTTTACAAACTCTCAGATTCAGTTTAGATTAGTTTCAGTTTTAGATTAAATATTTCGATTTTTCAAATATTTGAAAAGACGAACAGCCAAACATTTCAATTGAATATCTCTACATATAAGAGATCCTTTTATTTCACGGTTTAAACCATATATTTCACTTCACATGCTCGTAAAAGTTAAAATGTCCACACTTTTTCCTTTGCGATATTACTTACTTCTGCATCGAATACATGATATTATGCACTGGTTTTATTAAATAACACGGTTTCAGTTATGATTTCAAGTTGTACCATTAAGCGGTTTTTTTTTTTTTTAGTATATTTGTAATTCTCACGAAAAAGGCTTAAAAACGTACAGGAACACTTGCACAATATGAATTTTCGATGATTTTTTTAATTATAATGGGCTGAAAAAATATCTAATTAATTTCCTCATCATTGCCCCCTAGCGGTAAGTCTGTAGGCTTATAACGATAAAAATTGGGTTTCGTCGATACCCTTAGTGGGCACAGTACAGATAACCTATTGTGTAGCTTTGCTCTTAACAAAAAACAAACAAGATCATTACTGCCAAATTAAACGTTACATCTTTTCTCGATTCCAGCTCTTAACAACAAACAAACAAAATCATTACTGCCAAATTAAACGTTACATCTTTTCTCGATTCCAGCTCTTAACAACAAACAAACAAAATCATTACTGCCAAATTAAACGTTACATCTTTTATCGATTCCAGCTCTTAACAACAAACAAACAAAATCATTACTGCCAAATTAAACGTTATATCTTTTCTCGATTCCAAACACTGTCAAGGGTAAAAACTAAAAACTGAAAGATGATCATGCTAAATCTTTTGTATAGTTTTATAAATCATTTTAAAAGTATTATTTAACAAATTATCACATAATTTGTATTGGTAATTTTGTATATTTAATTTACGTTATTTCAAGTAAACCTAACCCCTGGTAGCTTAGCAGTAAGTATGATGGCTTATAAGATTAAAACTACAGATTCGATCCTTGAGTTGCACACTGCATATAAAACCCACGATGTAATTTGTGCTCAAACAAACAGAACAAACAGACACTACATAACTTAGTGACTACACACACACACTACACGTTAGTTCTGTGTAAGTCATGAATTGTTAGGCTTTTAAACTGTACCCTAAGACTTACAGCTGGTACAAAATGTTCATTAATAATGCATTAATCAAATATATAATTTCGATAAATAAAATTCGGTGACTAGTGCTTAATATTGGCAAAATAGATACCATAAGGTGAAGCATTTTGGTTACCAATGTATTGCACAAGTTGAATTAAGTCTCTGTTCAAAACATCCAAGTTCAGTCTTTTCTTTAAAACAACAACAACAAAAAACAAACATCGTACCCCCCCCCAAAAAATCAAGTTTCTGTTTAAAATAACTTAGCACTTAATAAAGCATTGAATCTTTGATCAAATGACTTAACAGATGACAAATAATTAAATATTCGCAGGACCCATTCAGGAAACAAAGTAACGCAGACTTTCTTTTAAACAACATCGCGATCCAAAAAGGATCTAGTTGTTGTTTAATAATATCGCAGACCTGGAATAATTAGATCTCTCTCTTGAAAATAGCTTCAACATTCAAAAAGAATCTGGTTTCTATTAAATTAATACCGCATACCACGAACAATTACATTTCTCTTCGAAACCACATCACAGCCCACAATAATCAGGTTTTTGTTTAAAATACAGCCCACAACAAACAAATCTCTCAGCCGGCCCCCTTAAAGAGAGTTTTAGGGCTAGCATTTTCACACTTACTACAGGCTTCCTACGTACAGTCTTCAAGATCCGGTTTCTCGTGGTCTCTGCATATTTCTTCAGAACCGGTTTCAGGATCAGGCTATGGGTTTCACAATAATAATTCTTAGCGTCTCTGCGTGTTTTGTAAGCATAGGTTTCAGGAACATGTCTCAAAGTTTCCTAAGTACTCGTTTCAGTACCGGATTTCTTAGTGCTTCACAAGTACCGTTTTTAAGGTACTTTTTATTTTATGTCCAGAACAGAGTTTGGATGTTTCGATTTATTCTCGAAAACTCAATCAAATATTTAAAAAGACGAACAACTTAACATTTCTATAGATTATCTCAGTGGCACAGCGGTATGTCTGCGGACTTACAACGCTAGAATCCGGGTTTCGATACCCGTGGTGGGCAGAGCACAGATAGCTCATCGTGTAGCTCTGTGTTCAACTCCAAACAACAACAACAACATAAAAAAGCTCCTCACGTGTTTTTTAAATAGTTCCACGTGGTTGAAATCACAGTCCCTGTGACTTCCCGCCGCCGACTCTAAGTCAGATTTGTTACTTTCCTTCGGATCTACTGAACCGTCCACTGGAGGAGGAAGTGTCAGTATCATTGCTTCCCGCTCTTACGTCACTCAGGTCAGGGTTAGGGTTGGTCTTTGTTGGTAAAGTCTGCTCACGCGAACCGCCAGAGGATAATAGCTCACGCTCTTTGGAATTTCTCCACTTCATTCTTCGGTTTTGGAACCATATTTTAACCTAAAAACATAACAGCAGTTGTAAAAAAAAAACAATATCACTGAAATAGTGTATACATTATACTTGTAAGATTTTGGTCCGCTTTGTAATGCTCACTTCCTAATAGCGTAAATAGTGCCAATGACAAAAGGCTTCGTGATGAAAAGTTTCATAACAATAGAATAACATTCTACAGTAAAGTATGAATTACGGGAGTGTCTCTAGAATTAGCTACATCAATCGTTTCTCATCTTCAACCGAAATATTTACTCCTGAAAGCAATCACGGAAAGATCTATTAGTATCGTAAAGGCCACGAACAGATCAGATTAATACAGGGTGGCTGAAAAGTCTGGAACCACAGGTGATTTGCAGCTTTTCTTAATTTCGGATACGTGACTGATTGTGGTACTGTTAAAGCACGAGAAGGTCGAGTTAATCCTGCTGTTAATCCAAACTTGTCTCGAATTACAAGGACGGCATAAAGAATGCATTCTGTAAAATTAGTTGAAGTACCTATGGGTCCAGACTTTTCAGACACCCTATACATAGCGTTACGTATCGCAATTTCGTAGTTTGGATTTAGTATTTAAATAAATGCCGATATATCTTCAATTTATGATATTTGCCAACAAGATTGATACACACAGTTTTCTTTTTTAATACAAATATATTTTAATATACAAACAATAATACAATTTACAATAACGGTCATTACAGATAGTTATTACAAATAATGCTTTATATACAAACGTTTTACAAACTTACAAACAATATAAAGTCTTCTTTCTAGTCTGGAACTTCCTTGATGTCTTATCGAGGGTTGAGGATGAGCTAGTTAATTTCGAGTTGACGTAGGTATAATTCACTTAATAGGGAGCTAGCTAGCTCTGTGGTCTTCACTGATTACACGCCGATTTTTCC
>NW_013675837.1:15630-18180 GCF_000517525.1 Limulus polyphemus
TATATCTGCATATATTTAAATACTAAATCCAAAGTACAATTTAAATTATCAATTAAGTCGGCTTCGGACTATTTACAATTCTAATACGTGACAATAGCACACCAACTTTAGCAAACCAATAATAGATATGTTTTTGGCACGTCGCGTTCGTTATATTTATAGACGTGTGGAGAGTTTCTCGAAATTTCAGTTTTACGTAACAATACTGACGCTAACACTAGCGTTTATGTACACACATATATATTGTTGATTCTTACACTCGAGAATCTTCTAGAACTTTATATAATAGACGGGAGTTGTGCAATACATATTTAACACTATATGTGTTAAATATGTTTATGTATGTTTCTAGATGTATGTTTGTGTTTGTGTATGTTTATAGATGTCACTTTAATTTAAGCAAACATCGATATTAAAATAGATATATAATAATAAAAACAGGAAATACAGTACAGCAGATTAATATTTGGATGCATATGATGTAACTAACTTAGCTTTAATGTGAATGTTGATATTAGAAGAGTAACATGATAATATTGTTTATAACTTTTGTCTTGTCACAGATGCTGTGTTATCATAATACATAAGCTTGAAGTATAATGTTTTTAATCCTTGGTTTTTAAAAATTAAGTTGTGTTATGTAGATTTGTAACTACACACTGAATAAGGTAACTGTGTACCATATGGACACAGCATAGAAATATACAAAAGTTGTGTGAAGGACCCTATTACGTATTCCAAATTTGAAATAGTCCAAAGCCGATATTTTAGTTAATTTACGCTATTTGCCAACAAGATTGACACACCCTGTTTTCGTTTTCACACAAATACGTTTTAATATATATATATATATAACAGTACAATTTACAACAACAATTATTACGAATAATTACCACAAAAATGTTTTATAATCAACAATTTCACTAACTTAAAAACAACATAGAATCTTCTTTCTAGTTCAGAATCTTCTTGATATCCAGCAAGTTAAGTTGAAGTCGATGTACGTACAATTGCTGAGAAGCTAGCTAGATTTGTCAGACACTGAATTGTTGAACCGTCGAAGTAAGATAATATTTTCATAAAACCATTAATGTCCGATACTAACGTCCGATGAGAATCCACTAACGTTCGAAATTTATAACTGTTGCTGATCAAATGTCATATATTTTCCGATTGATAAGGGTTAGCAAAATCACGGTTTATAACGTACATGGTTATAATAGGTTCCTAGCAGACTTATATGCTCTCCTCTTTGGCCTTGGGTTTTTTATATGTGTGGGAAATGTTTTTCTCGAAAGTTCGGACAACAATACTGAACTATATTTAACTGGTTACGGAGGTGGGTATATTGTCGATTCTTGCGTTCACGAATATTCTACAACCTTGGAGAATTGGCGGGAGTTTCGCATACGTAACGAACACTGTAAGCTAGGAACGTTTCTACATATAAACTCAATTCCAACACACGTTGTCATTAAAATAAATATATAACAAATTCGTTACACGCAATACATATCTGACACTATAAGTTACGCATATTTTTAAATACAAATTTAATCTAAACAACGTTCATATTAAAAATAAATACACAACAATAAATTCGTTACAACACTAAATCCAAAGTAAAAACAAAAAACAAAACAAAAAAACCAAGGCAGTAACTAATCAACTAAACAATCCAGTATTTTGTGATATGTAACATATATTTTATAGATTATAAGACTGTCACATTTATAATCTATACACATAAGCGCAAATGTCTCTCTCTCTTTCTCTGTGGGTCTGTTTCTTATGGACTGCCACATCTTTAAAGCTACAAATTCCAAACTTGGAGAACAGATACAGATGTGACCGCGGCATCAGTGGCCGTTTTGAGGTCGTAAATTCAGGCCAAAGTGACTAATATAGCAATTTTTTGGCAAAAAGGACGATCAATTGTTTGTTTTTGAATTTCGCGCAAAGCTACACGAGGGCTATCTGCGCTAGCCGTCCCTAATTTAGCAGTGTAAGACTAGAAGGAAATCAGCTAGTCATCACCACCCACCACCAACTCTTGGGCTACTCTTTTATCAACGAATAGTGAGATTGACCGTCACATTATAACGCCTTCACGGCTGAAAGGGCGAGCATGTTTGGTGGGACAGGGATTCGAACCCACGACCCTCAGATTGCAAGTCGAGCGCCTTATCCACCTGGCCATGCCGGGGCCCTAACCAGCTGGTCATGCCGGGCCTGGACGATCAATTAGTCTCATATTGAAAAGGATTGATTTTTTTGGTAATATGTGATCAAGAGGGCTATTGTTTACGTTTCTTCTCTGTATGAGCACTTTTAATTATTCTATTCATGATCAGTTAGGTGTTAAAATGAGTTAATACGTTCTTGGAACCTTCATTTGTGCTCTTTCCATCCCCATCCCTTTCTTCTACATATAGGTGCCTACTATCTAACTCAGGAACGTCGAGAGCCAGCATGGGGCAAACATTCTCACCGGGCCCCCTTTCGCTCTCTCTTTTTTTAACATTTTCAATAATTTATTAAAAAGAAGAT
>NW_013675837.1:18604-21633 GCF_000517525.1 Limulus polyphemus
GCTTTGCAGGCTTCACGGCATAACTAGGTTTCATTCGCCCGGGTCCCTGAGCAGTTGCCCCCTCTCTGTCGGCGGGCCTGATCTAATTCCTTTTAACTGAAAAAGGCTGTCGCTTTCTGTCTAATGTACGCACGTACTCCCTCCACTAAATAGGCTTGCTTTAGCCATATCTTTTGCTTTGCTTGCGTGTACTCGCAAGAATCAGCTATACGATGACTTTACAAAAGCCTTGGTATCGGCAAATTTTCTTTTACGTTGTGTTGCAACGATGAGCGAATAAACCAATTCTTCATCAAATGGAACCGTAATAATGTTAGAATTCGACACCAGGTAGCAGAAATAAAGACACAAAAAGGTAAGGAATTTTGTTTTGGAAGCTTGAAATGTCATGGAAAGCACGAGCAAATAGGAGGAGCATTGCATCGGTTTTACTTTGATTAAAATAGCTTTATCAAACTTATATTTTTTCCCACCTTGTTGTTTTTCATTGATTTAAATAAATATAATTAGTTAAGTCAGGGGTCTCCAAACTACGGCCCGCGGGCCGCATCCGGCCCACCAGCAGTTTATAAAAGTAATGATATAATATTATAAAAACAAAAAATAAAACGTAATTGAACAAAAGCCAATCTAATCATGTATGCATCCCCTACTTAATTTTACCACGACCCCTCCGCCCCGCGAAGTCTAAAAAGATCTAATTCTCGGCCCTTGTCCAAAAAGGTTCGGAGACCCCTGAGTTAGGTAAAGAAATCATTTTGATTTTTTTTTTGCCAAAAAAAATCACGATTAATATGATTGATTTAATCAAAACATTTCAAGGTATTTAAAGCCATTTTCATCTAAGCAACGCCTGGTACTCTGCTAGTTGTGTAATAATATGAAAATGTAGATTTATGTCTTGTATAAAACAAATAATCTAGTTTGGATCACAAGAAACATTTGTTTCAATGATTGTTTGTTTGTTATGAACAAAGCTACACGAGGGCTATCTGCACTAGCCGTCCGTTATTTAGCAGTGTAAGACTAGAGGGAAGTAGGCTAGTCATCATCACCCACCGCCAACTCTTGGGCTACTCATTTACCAACGAATAGTGGGATTGACCGTCACATTATAACGCCCCCACGGCTGAAAAGGTGAGCATGTTTGGTGAGATGGGGATTCGAACCCGCGACCCTCAGATTGCGAGTCGAGCGTCTTAACCACCTGGCCATGCCTGGCCTTATTCAATCATCTTGTACATATCATAATGCGAACGTGATTATCATCTATAAAGTAAACTACAATCAAACATGTAACACGTGTAAAATAATCTATAATATGTAATCATACAAAACTGTCCGCTACACTCGTACTGACGTTACCAACCATTACAGTCACAGAACTCTTACAGACGTTATCACTGTAAAAGTTGAGTTCGTTACAGCTGCAACATCATATATATTTAAATATCAAATATTCTCTGATTTTCTGTTGGAATAGTTAATGTTCCTGACGATAAAGTTGTACTTATCAGAGAAGAAAACAAGGCTTAATGTTATAGCGAAAAAATAACTTCAAACAACTTTTAGAGTCGTAGGTTTACCCCTGAAACACTGGAGTGGGGGACACTGCAAACAATTTTACTAAAGAATCAAATCAGGAAATCTACAAACTGTACAATTATACCTGTAGAGGTATAATTGTATAGATTCTACAAGTACTGGCTTTCAACTTGTATTTACTTATTGAACACACAACGTATATAGTTAGGTAACCAACCAAAACATTGGCCTAACTGTTTTAACATGAAAATGGCTCTGCTCCTAGTTTTTACCGCAACTTTTACTTCTGTAGAAGCTTAAGACATATTTACTTTCTCAACAAACACCGTTTAGTGTAAGTAATAAGGATAAACCAACTTTAAAAATGATTAATAAACCTTATACACGTTATCCGAGAATCTTCGAGTACATACACTTTATCTGAAATTCTCTGAGTATATGTACTCGTTAATTGAAATTCTCTGAGTATATGTACTCGTTAATTGAAATTCTCTGAGTATATATACTCGTTAATTGAAATTCTCTGAGTATATGTACTCGTTAATTGAAATTCTCTGAGTATATGTACTCGTTAATTGAAATTCTCTGAGTATAGACCTGTTACCTGAGAATCTCCGAGTCCCAATTTTTCCGCCAGTTTTTTCCTGTCAGGTTTGCTAATATATTTCTGAATCTGAAAACGTTTTTCCAACCCCTGACGCTGAGCATCCGAGAAAACCGCTCGTCTCATCATCCCCCGGCGGGGTTTCCCACGCGCTGTACCCCAAGGAAATGTCGCTGGCAGTGGAAAGGTGGCTTCAGGTCCAGAGGAGTAACCCGTGACTCCGCTGATGGTATGGAGACCACTGACTCCGTTGACAGTTGCGACACCTGGAGTTAAATTTTGATTGTAATTAAAAAATATTTTAAATGATTTAAACAGCTAACAATGCAAAAAAAAAGCTCTAGTAGCATAAACAAATGAAAATGTTATAATGCAGAGCCAATTAACGTTGCAGACGTTTCGGTTTTCAACCGTGATTCTTTTTCGCTTTCGAAATGAGCACTGTTATTAATGAAATTGTTTAACTTAACTAACATTCAGAAGATCATAGGTATGAATCTTGTGCACGTATAAAGTAGTCCAAACGTATTTATATGTCCAATTATAGAAGCTGTTCGGTCACTTAAAATAATTATATAAACATGCAAGCTAGAATTAGTATAGCTGAACTCTGAAAGTTTATATCCACGATGTGACAACACGGGCTCATAAGCTCAAAAACGGGATATGTTTTGTTTAGAATTTTCACGCAAAGCTACACATAGAGCTATCAGTGCATAGCAGTCCATATATTTTTAAACTGATAGCCTACAGTTTGTTTATTTGTTTGTTTTGTTGTTGTTGTTGTTGAGCGCAAAGCTACACATAGAGCTATCAGTGCATAGCAGTCCATATATTTTTAAACTGATAGCCTACAGTTTGTTTATTTGTTTGTTTTGTT
>NW_013675838.1:0-1551 GCF_000517525.1 Limulus polyphemus
CATGACTACTGTGGCGCCCTCTAGTTTCTAGAACTATCTTGTTCTTTCATGAATGCTCTAGTATTTACTAGGTAGTCTGGTATATATAAGAGGGGACAACGTGACGCGAGATATGGTAAGGTGTGTATAGACAGTGAGTAATTGAACTGCAGTCAGAGAGCATGAGAGACGTTACAGCGTTTGTTTAGCGCGATTGTTGAAGTTGAGTGTATCGGTAAAGTTGTATTCGGAAAGAATAAACCAGTTTTATTAAGTAAAGAACTTGTGTCGCTAAAGTTTCGTCGGAACGAAGTTACGGAAAGTTAATTAACAAACGGAGACGTAACAATATGTTATATTTATAGTTTGTAGTTTTGAATATAATCCGTATACTTTACTATAGCCTTGAAACTTTCAATACAATCCATATATTTATAGTTTGTAGTTTTGAATATAATCCGTATACTTTACTATAGCCTTGAAACTTTCAATACAATCCATATATTTATAGTTTGTAGTTTTGAATATAATCCGTATACTTTACTATAGCCTTGGCATTTTCAATACAATCCATATGTTATATTTACAGCTTGTAGTCATGCGCTTGTTTATCAAGGAAAAGTTGATATGATAAATACAGTTCCAGTTAATTTCCTTGTAATAAATTTTAGAAATCAAAAGCATGACATGTTCATGTGTCTTAGCGTGGCATAATACACGTGTACATCCTAAGCCTACCGATGCATGTTCTACCGTGATCGTTTGCTCTGAAAGACACGAATTAACATAAAATTAATTGAGTAGTAATCAGTTGTTCTAGAGATAGAGATAACGTTTTTATATGAGGTTTTTACTGAAACAACAACTACTAACACGCAAGGCGTGTATAAGACGTCACTTTGTTGGCAAACGCTCTGCTGGAATACAGACAGGTCTCATTCAAGGCGAAGTAATTTCAGGTTTAAATATTTCTATTAACTCTATACACGTTGAAATAGTTGGGAGATGAACGTATAAAACTGTAGTTATTTAATCTTTTTTAAAATCACTTGAAGTGGCTTTATTAGCAAAATAAAAATAGTTAAATCAATGACATCAGAAGTAGTGTTATGTAATAACTTAAAACATTCTCCGTTTTTGTATTAGATATAACATCTAGAGGACACTGTGAATAATGATGATTTTTCCTGTCTACGTCAGAAAATCCGAGGATCGGCTGAAATATAACTGTGTTCCAAGTTTTCCACTGTCTTTCAAGAACTAAAAAACAGTGTGTTTTTAAAAACTTTCATTTACACATTTCAGCTGTTGAGGGACCGAACCTGATTATACATTTGTCTTTAGGAGTAGCCTAGTGAGGAAGATTTACATTAGAAGCGTAGAAATATCATCTAAATTCATCCAATGCGTTATAACTAAGAAAAAATAAATAAACTTTCAACAGACTGTAGGCTTAAGAAACGTGTTCTAGTGAGGAAGATTTACATTAGAAGCGTAGAAATATCATCTAAATTCATCCAATGCGTTATAACTAAGAAAAAATAAATAAACTTTCAACAGACTGTAGGCTTA
>NW_013675838.1:1772-4441 GCF_000517525.1 Limulus polyphemus
GTCCAGAATACTTTCCCATTGTTGAATGATAGATTGATGTCCAGAATACTTTCCCATTGTTGAATGATAGATTGATGTCCAGAATACTTTCCCATTGTTGAATGATAGATTGATGTCCAGAATACTTTCTTATTATTGAATAATAGATTGATGTCCAGAATACTTTCCCATTGTTGAATGATAGATTGATGTCCAGAATACTTTCCCATTGTTGAATGATAGATTGATGTCCAGAATACTTTCCCATTGTTGAATAATAGATTGATGTCCAGAATACTTTCCTATTGTTGAATGATAGATTGATGTCCAGAATACTTTCCTATTGTTGAACGATAGATTGATGTCCAGAATACTTTCTTATTGTTGAATAATAGATTGATGTCCAGAATGCATTCCAATTGTTCAATAATAGATTGATGTCCAGAATACTTTCCCATTGTTCAATATAGATTGATGTCCAGAATACTTTCCCATTGTTGAATAAACCTAATGTTATTTCTTTTCACGACTGTTCTAACGACAAAAATTTGAAACTCTACTCATAGCCTAATGGCTACACAGTTGTTATCTGCTCACTAATCTTGAACTAATCGACTAGAATTAGGATAGATATTCAACAGCATCGACCGCCAACTCTTACATGACTCTTGTATCATCACAAATACAGCACTTTCATAGCCTACAAAGTGCAAAGCGCAATCCTGGAAAAATAGGGTACAAACCAATAATCCTAAAAGTCGTTCGTCGCAACTATGGATGCAGGAGTGATGACTGTGTACAGAAGTACGATTTACTTTATTTTACATTACCTCTCGTGAGAGAGAAAATTATCTTGCTATTAGCACAACATTCAGAAAAAAAACAATTACTGAAAATTACATGAAACATAACTACATGTATTGTGTAGAAACAAAAGAGAAAGGCACCGTGAGTATTTCCTTGTATTAATGAATAATCCAACAGCAGGACAAAGGTAAAGTTGGCTTGTTTGTTATATAGTGTTACGACAGCGGAAGTCACGTGACTCTGGTAACACGTCATGGGCTTCTAGAACGTTCTTGTCCCTTCGTGAAGCCTCGAGTGTTTACTAGATATGTGGTATTCTTGTATATAAGACCGCCAAGAAGTGACGGCAACAATGTAATTGAATTGCAGACAGAGATAGAGACGACGTTCTTTAGTTGTGAATTGTTTTGTTTGTTTTTTGAATCTCGCTCAAAGCTACACGAGGGCTATCTGCGCTAGCCGTCCCTAATCTAGCAGCGTAAGACTAGAGGGAAGGCAGCTAGTCATCACCACCCACCGCCAACTCTTGGGCTACTCTTTTACCAACGAATAGTGGGATTGACCGTCACCTTATAACGTTCGCACGGCTGAAAGGGCGAGCATGTTTGGTGGGACGGGGATTCGAACCCACGACCCTAAGATTGCGAGTCGAGCGCCTTATCCTAATTATAGCGTGTGTTTAATTTATAGCGTGACTGTGGAAATTAAGTGTATTGCAAAATTGTATTGAAAAAGAATAAACTAGTTTTATTTAAGAAAGGACTAGTATCGCTAAAGTTTCTTCGGAAATAATTTTTACGGAAAATGATCAAACGAACAGAGGCGTAACATAGGATTGCAAGTCCGTAGACTGGCAATTACGTAACGTCTACTCCTATCATTCTGTAACCAACCGAATATATCTTTGTGAGATATGTTTGAAATAGGGAAGTGTAGTATTGTAAATGGATTATACTTATAAAAAATGGTAAGGGTTTATTGTTTTTTGTTGTTGTTTTTTGGGGGGGGGGGGTAAATCCTCGGTGCATAAAAAAAAGAAGAAAAGGGGGGCTTTTCGAGAATTAAATTAGGCGGGAAATAGAAAAACATTAAACTTAGTCAATTTGAATCTAACACTGAGCCTTGGCTTTAAAGATACCACCAAAAATTGTTCTTAACAACCAAAAGTTAGAGATATTCAATACCAAAAAATGGTTAAATTCGACTTCATAAAATTCAGAAATATGGAAATAATCTTTTAATAGGGGGGACGATGCTATTAAACGTTCTGTGACATCAATCTATCATTCAACAATAGAAAAGCATTCTGGACATCAATCTATCATTCAACAATAGAAAAGCATTCTGGACATCAATCTATCATTCAACAACAGAAAAGTATTCTGGACATCAATCTATCGTTCAACAATAGGAAAGTATTCTGGACATCAATCTATCGTTCAACAATGGGAAAGTATTCTGGACATCAATCTATCATTCAACAATAGAAAAGCATTCTGGACATCAATCTATCATTCAACAACGGGGAAGTATTCTGGACATCAATCTATTATTGAACAATTGGAAAGTATTCTGGACATCAATCTATCATTCAACAATGGGAAAGTATTCTGGACATCCATCTATTAACACGTTTCTTAAGCCTACAGTCTGTTGAAAGTTTGTTTTTTTTCTTCAGTTATAACGCATTGGATGAATTTAGATGATATTTCTACGCTTCTAATGTAAATCTTCCTCACTAGAACACGTTTCTTAAGCCTACAGTCTGTTGAAAGTTTGTTTTTTTTCTCAGTTATAACGCATTGGATGAATTTAGATGATATTTCTACGCTTCTAATGTAAATCTTCCTCACTAGAACACGTTTCTTAAGCCTACAGTCTGT
>NW_013675838.1:5268-10318 GCF_000517525.1 Limulus polyphemus
CCATCTATTATTCAACAATGGGAAAGTATTCTGGACATCAATCTATTATTCAACAATAGGAAAGTAATCTGGACATTGTTTAAAGGGTTTGTTTCAGAAGTTCACTTATATTATTGATGGAATTAGACCATCACACTTGTATTGTATCCACGATTCCAAAGTGTAATTTTTTTTTTAGGCAAGGGGTTGGGAACCAAGAATCCTCGGGCGCACAGTCCAGGCACGCTAACCACTAGGTCACGCCAGGTCACCTCTGATATCAGTCGGACCCCGATTTATAGCGTTGTACGGAAAGTTTAGCGCTAGCCAATCGGGTTGAAAAATATTTTAACCATATAATGTTGGATAATATCTGTACTAGTCTCGATAAGTTTAAACTCAAAATTTAAGAATATTAGAAAGTGTGTCAGTCAGAAAACATTTTAAAGAAAAATGTATATATACACCAATAAAAATATTGGTTGAGATAAAAAAAAGGGGAGGGCGATTGGTGAAGTTTATTCCGTATTTTTTGATCCTTTTCACTGTGATTGTAACTCTATATTAATCATCGATTAAATTCATGTTGTAATTGTCTGACAGTCTCTTAAGGTGAAAGCTACTACGAACTTGATTCTGCTAGAGATCAGAAGGTGTTTCTTAGTAGCCAACCCCCACCCCAATATATATATACTAGCCGCGACCCGTAAAACATTTTCGGTGGTTTTCATGCCTTTCACTTGAATTTTCCTTATTCTATCATTTTCACGCAGGGCACTTAAGCTGCACTTTTTTTTTGCACCAATTATGTGTGAGATCGATAAATCCTGATCTGTTTGAAAACATTTTACTCGGTCAGACAAACAAACTCACGTAGACGTAACTTTGATTAATAAAACTACACCTAAAGTAAACAATATAGCATAGTAATTGTGTTTACAATAGTGTAGAGAGTATGAACGTTCAGTGTATGACACCGTTTTGCGAGTTTAAAAACAACAACAACAACAACAACAAAAAACTCACAAAAACGAAAAATAAAACCCGTACTAAAGAATAAAGTAGCTAAAAGGTGTTTTTAGCAGTATATGAAACGAACCGAAGCTAAATTATTGCAAAGTACAGTGAATGTAAAGTTGTAATGAAGGCAAACGTAACTGAATATGCAGAAACGTCTAAATACGTGTTGACAAAGTGATAATCATATACTTTGAACAAACTGAGCATGGGTATTTTAGATCTAAGTAAGTCGAGATAGCTCTCAGCAGTTGTATTTACTGTAATGCTCTTTTTTTAAAGGAAATTACACACATCAAAAATGTGTGAAATCGAAACTAGTCATCACGTGATGACAACGACACTGTGCCATCGGGTAGCATACTCGTTATATAAAGTTTGACTAAGCAAAAAACAGGTAAGGTGAATCTGAATGGAAAAGCCATTATGCAATCCGGACTCCTTGGACAAAGGCCTTTCTAACGATAAGAGATTTGTTGGGTTTGATTGAGAAATTTGCAAAAAAAGTTCCAGACAGACAAACGCAAGCGTACTTATGTATATATTCAGAGATATGAGAGAGGGTTATTCTTAGCTTCTAAGTGCTATGTCTAAGCATTAGGTGACCAATTTTTCTGCAATTAACACTAATAGTTCCTCGCCTCCCAGTGGTTCAGCGGTAAGTCTGAAGGCTTATAACGTTAAAAACTGGGTTTCGATAGCCGAGGTAGGCACAGCACTCATAGCCTATTGTGTAGCTTTGCACTTAACTACAACAAACAAACAAACTAGTAGTCCCTCATTGTTAAAATAAAAGTAGAATTTTTAGTGTATATTGTTTCCTTATAAAGTATTGTTGGTTTCATACAGAATTGTGATCCCCTGTGAGATATCTAGGCCTAACATGACTTCATTTCTATCCACGTTTTCATGAGAATAAAATTAAAATGGAGTGAAAATTCTACTTTTCGTTTAACAGTGAGGTATTATTAATTTGCTTATTTGGTGTTGTTGAGCGCAAAGCTACATAATGGGCTATCTGTGATGTGTCCAATTCGAGTATTGAAACCTAGTTTTTAGTGTTTGTAAGCCTTCAGACTTACTGCTGAGACACTGGGGGCTTAATATAGTTGATCAGTTAGATGGCTAAAACTTTAAGCAGGACAACTCAATTAACATTCTAAATAAATGGTGGACATAGGCTTGAGTAGGACACTGTTTTCAAGATTATGTAAATTATCATTAAAGGGTTTTATTTGGGAGCTTTAACCAATTTCTTATTTTACAAATTAGAGTTCTCTTTTATAGGTTTGCCTGTGAGATTTACTTACAACCACAAGTCTAGAGATGATTACAATACCATGATATCAGTTCAAATTAATTTTTTTTGGAACTTTCACACAAAAACTTCTATGCTAGTTTCACAGCACCAATCTCAGACCACCTGGCGAGATTAATTATCCGCAAATCTCGACCTTCCATTGCAACTGGACATCAGCTTCCAAGCAGGGCTTGAGTTGAAGGGGAGCGAAGCAGAGTGCCTTTCCTGTTGTAAATAATTGCTGTGAAAACGCTCCTGTTGTCAAAAATTTTTATGAAAACGTTTCTGTTGTAGAATGTCCAAAATATACGAAAATTTAAAGATAAGTTATCACAATCTTACCAATTCATATCGTTGTAGGCCTACTTTGCGACATGTCATTGTTCTACATTTGGGTTACTATTCTGTGTCAACATACTGTTACGTCTCCGTTTGTTAATTGATTTTCCGTAACTTCGTTCCGACGAAACTTTAACGACACAAGTCTTTACTTAATAAAACTGGTTTATTCTTTCCGAATACAACTTTACGATACACTTATTTTCAACAATCGCGCTAAAACAAACGCTATATCAACGAACGTCAATAATACTTCTGACTGCAGTTCAATTACTCACTATCTACACACACAAATTACATTACCTTCCCGCGTCACGTTTTCCCCCTCTTATATATACCAGCCTACCCTATCTAGTAAATACTAGAACATTCGCCAAAGTACATGATAGTTCTAGAAATGTTGCGTCACAGAAGTCATGTGACTCGCTAACGCAACAATACATTGTGACGTCATCAAATAATCGAAATAAGATACTCTGGCGGCTCCTGCTGTGAAACTGAGCTCCACTTGATAACTTTATACAACTCAAGCCCTAATTCCAAGACCAAAAGCACCAGAGCCAAATGGACCTGTGTCTGCGAACTCGACAGGAGGTAATCGAGTAGAATCGATAAGATCCCAATTTTCTTCGGCCAGCTCTCTCATGAAAATAGCCAATCATTTTGACATATGGCTGGGGGCGCGCGAGACTTCATCACCTTAAAAGCCTTGTTTATTATATTGTTACTGGTCCCAAGAAACCTGCAAGGGATTACCACAATTTTCTTTGGGGGGGGGGGAATCTCTTTTTTTCATAACGAAAGTCATCACAAATGCAAGGAACTGAGTTAGGAACTAGCTTCGGACTCGTTGCTATCCTAATCTTCCTGCTGTGCGATTATTTTTTTGCTTTTATGGAGAACTCTGAAGTTTTTCTTCTTGTAAATGTTGTGTCATTTGGTTCTAAATTGTTTATCAGCCTCTCTTATCTCATAACTAACTGTGACATAATTCTCAAGCCGTTAATATACTCTTGGCGGCATTACTCTGTTGAACGGTCGCATATTTACCGCGATCTAAATATATATTACTACTAAACATGTTGCCGATGGCGCCATGGTTGGCGTCTGAGACGACACTAATCTTTTGTAGGTTAAATTATCGCTTTGTATAACGTCAGAAAAAAATACAGGCCTCATTGGATAAAACGTGTGTAATAATTCACTGCATAGAAACACCTCGAAACAATCGTATGTTTTTCATTTAATTTATTAATTCCACAACCATTTTTTACAAGAGCAGAATAACAACAGTTAATTTACAGAATTATCGATATAGCTCCTAAATTATCGACTTTGTTAATTAACTATTAAGCCACAAAGAGTATTGAATAAACTACCAAACAAAGCTGAAACAAGAACGCAAAACATGCTCATTAAAGTAAAAAGTTCACTAACAATATAATTGAGTCAAGTTTCCAAGACAACAGTGTCTGTCAAGGCTTAAGAAATAAAAATAATGTATATAAGTAGAGCTAAATGCTTTAGTACTGGCGTGGACGAACATAAAAATAAATATAGGTTGGTTAGTGAAATTAGAATAACAAACATTATTTACTACTCACAACCAATCTAAGAAAAATAGAAGTGAGAATACGTTAAGTCTAGATATCTTATGGGGCAGTTAAAAAAACTTGAAAGGTTTATCGCAGTTCTGTTTGAGATCAACAATATTTTATATGGAAACAATATACACTTCTATGGAATACTTCTAAATGTCACGTGACTACATCAAAACATAAGCTTAACCATTAACAACGTTACATCCGGTCAGATATAAAGTGAAATTTCTGATGTTTTACTTTGACTTTATATTCTACATTTTCGGGATTCGTACAAACCGATTTTTATCTCCTTTGACCTTATTCTTTCGGTATTTGTACGTGTTTCGTAAATAGTTTTAAACGTACTATATGTTGATCGTTTCAGATTCATCCTTCGTGGTTTTAGTGTATCGTGAATGACCGGAATTTAGCATAGCTACGATTTCATATTCCAATAAAGTATACCTTAATTACATTTCTCTCTTGGCTGAAGAGAGGGCGTAACCCTCTGCTGGCCCGCCCGAGAAATGATGATGAAACAGTGACAGTTATTAGGGTTTTGTACGGTAATGTTATCAAGCATGGCTAGACTATACAGTCTATGCTTTTAATACTGTAATTTTTATATTAACTAGAAGGTACAAGATGTTAAGATAAGCCTAGAAAGCTCTAAGTAGATGCCAAGTTTTTACTTTATAAATACAAGATATTTGTTAAGTGTATAGAGATGTTTCAAGAAGATTTGTTTGTTTGTTTTGGAATTTCGGGGAAAGGTACACGGGGGGTATCTGCGCTAGCCGGCCCTAATTTAGCAGTGTAAGACTAGAGGGAA